>NC_084977.1:22623006-22875506 GCF_963691925.1 Scomber scombrus | reverse complement strand
TTATTTACAGGAAATAAATAAATAAGACCCTAACCCTAACTACCTAAATAAATAAGAATTTGATGCGTTACTGCAATATTTACACTTAATGCAGCTGTGAGTATCCCTTTTCCTTTGTGTAAAGCATGTTGGGTCAGTATTGTACACCAGCAGTCAGCATACTAACAGTTTGAAGTATACATGTGACTTCATGTGTGAAAAGGCTGTATAACAGTGGTGGGATGTAACTTAGTACATTTACTTAAGGACAACTTGTAAGTAATGCAGCTTTATACTTCTGCTCTACTTAATTTCAGAAGGAAATTATGATTTTAAATTTTTAATAAATGTTTTGCTTGATTAAACAACACAAATGATTAATCAATTTCCGTTTGTTCATTAATTTTCTGTTAATGGGTTCTAATGATATAATCAATTTATTTAAGGAAGTTATATACTGTAAAGTGTTTTCTGAATCTGGTGTAGGTGTGCTGCAGTGCGTCTACTCTTTGATACTCAAGTCCTCCACAGAATGAATGTGCATACTTTTATTTCTAGTAATGCAAAAAAAAAAAGAAAAAAAAAAGATAATCAGTCAGACATATCAACTTCTTTGCATTTCTAGGTTTGGCATGGTCATAGAAACATGGTTCTTTTAAATGTCAAGCTACAAAGTCAAATCACTATAGTTTATATTGAACAAACAACATAAAATGGTACATGGACAGCACCTTGTGCTGCTGATGAAGTTGTTTGATCACATCGAGGATCATGGCCATTGTCTTTCTTTTTAGAAATGAGATATAATAACAGGTAATACACTTTAAAAAATCAAACACATTTTTAAAAATCTCAGTACCAACACACACACCATAACCTTTATACACGTGAAGTACCTTGCATGAACAGAATAATTACCATTATCTCAAAGTGACCTCTGTTCATTTGACCACGTTTTAACACACTGCTTTAAAAGGGGGACCACATATGTGAAACCTCTACCCTCATTAAAGCAAAAGAATCAGAAAAACAACAAGTCACTTTACTGTGTGTAGCTTTCATGTACAATCTGTCAAACTTTGGGCATCCTCTTACATCAAACTTCAAAATATTTTCATATAGACTTTGGCCAAACATCTGGTGGACAGACATATCTTTTTATTAGGGGAATACTACTGAAAGATTAGTACCTTGATCCCTTTATATTTATCTTTAGCACATGAACAGTTCACTATACAATCTTTGTCTTTGATGTATAAAACATGAGGTAATAATGTTAGACGGGGGTGTCACTGTCTGAGGAGCCAGGTGTGTGTTCGAGAGGCTGCTGTATCATAAATTCACCTCCACTTCCTGTCTGCTTCATTACTTGCACAGTGGAAACTAAAGCCTGCAACATCTTTGTAAAATATACTATATTAAAGCCACTATGTGTAGAATATTGTCTTTTTTGTCACTACCACCAGGGGACGTCAAAGTCCGAAATTTTCAATTCCTTTACCTCGTGGCTTTAATGTTGCAATACACAACATTCAGCCACTAGATGTTGCACTATAGCACCAACATCTCAGATCAAAACAAACGTGTATCGTGAGGGAGGGGCAACAACTCAAAAACTCAGATCAAACTGTCAAGCTAGGCACTGCTGATCAAATATGGATCAAGATTATGTTCCTGCATTGCCTATTTATCGCCTCAAATGTTTTCAGAAACATATCTTATAGTACTATTTAGCTGTAATTTGAGAAAGTCTGTGACACGGCCACCATCTTGGAAATGGACGCGCAGGGACTCACATGCACGTACACGCATGTGTGGCCACCACGACTTACTCTACTATATCTTTACACAGCAAATAGTTGTTTGCTGACATCCAGTGAGGCTCAGTGTCATTTATTGCACCTTTAAGTATATAATATACTGTATTCTTCATGTATGTATCAAATATAGTTTAACATACAATGTCGTGACTATTTTTCTGTATTAACAGTGTGCAAGGTGATACTTTGCAGTAGAGCACTGTTTTCTAAACTGATTTGGTAATAAATTTATTCCACTTCTGGGTTTATAACTTAGAAATGATGAGCACTATATGTCACAGTTGCGACGATTTAAAGCTCTGAAGCTGCCACAAAAGGTCAGAACTGCGTGTAAGTAATAGTTACTGCTATGGCTTCATTTGGACTAAAAATAAAGCAGAGAGAAAACACACAGCTGAATTCAAACGGAGTCACATAAGGGGTGATATGGGAGGAGGTAGTAAGGGCACACGGCCTCTTGTCAGAGTCTGTATTTTAGCTAAAGCCCTGTTTCTGTCCAGAATGAGACAAAATGAGATCAGACTGTGTTCAGAGCAAACTGACAAGTGCTGCAAACATATATAATTATGTTTAAAGACAACTTTGCATGTTGTTTCCCTGAAAACAGCTTTGGTGTGACATCCACCAAAGTTTACAGAGCTAATGTTGGAACAGCTGACTTCTATAAACTCTTCAGTTTGTATTTATAACATTCAGTTTGTATTTGTAGTAATCTTTGTGAGCTCTGTCTCCTCCCTATCTGATCTCGGTCTGTCTCATTCTGAAGGCCAGAGGTGTTCACTGTCCTGGTACGTAGGGCCAGCTGATGGAGCTCCCTGATAGCTGCATGTCTCGGATTAGCGTCTCGATGGGCGTCTTGCCCACCAGCCGCATGAAGAAGAGTTGAGAGATGAGGTTGGCCGGCACGGCACGCAGAGCGGGCAGGCGCAGCAGTAAGCGGCCAAAGCGCTGAGGCTGGTTGGGGTACTGCAACCTCTCGTACTCTGTCAGGGCGACCTGGGCCTTCTCCTGCAGGGCTTCCACATGTGCAGGGTCGGTCAGACCACATGCATCTGTGAGTGGAAGAGACAGAGGATGTCACTATTTCATTGTTCAGTTTAGGGGATGCACCAAAACCACATTTTTCTCTCTTAATACAAATTTCAATATCGCATCACATGGTATCGTGTTATCTGCCAGTACCAGTGCTCTCATTTCCCCAAATTTATACCTGAAACAGCTGATTTTGTAGCCACTTGGCAGCAGCAGATAGAGACCAACATTAGCATTCATTTGTTGTTATTTTTCTGTTTCCAAATTAGGTCCAATATTCTCCCATTGTCTCTGTTTTGGTCTCCACCAACTCTTGAGGGAAATATATATGTTCACCAGCAAGTGACTAACTTTGTCTTTTGGTACTGGGCAGGTAATGTGCTGCCTGCTTTGACTGAAGATGACACTGATGAAAGCAATGGAAGTGAATCAAAACAGTGAAGTTTTGAGGTGGAAAACCAAAGTAATGAGCTAAAAAATACTCAAATTAATTATAGTTGCTTTAAAATCTGTATTTACCATTGTGTGAAACTCACTGGGATCATGTTTATGTAAGAAAACATGGAGTTTGCCATGATTGAACAAATGTAACATTAATTAATGTGGATCGGTCACATCTGGCTCATAGTTGACCTACTTAATAAGGTACATCCTGCAGATCAGATCAATGTGTCTCTACTTTTTTGGCCATTTCACACTAATGGCCTTCGTGTTCCTATGTAGATCTTATTGTAAATACATGTGGTTTTTGGTTCCTTAAAGTTAATTTTCTATTTGTTTACTCCCCCTTAAGGGAGGTCAGAGGTCATGTTTGGTTAAAACAAAGCATCCCTGAAGCTGGCATGAAAGATATGTCTTGCTCAAAAACACTACAGAGCCTGAAACTTATACACTTTCCATT
Source organism: Scomber scombrus (assembly GCF_963691925.1). Lineage (NCBI taxonomy): Eukaryota > Metazoa > Chordata > Actinopteri > Scombriformes > Scombridae > Scomber > Scomber scombrus. The sequence goes on along the minus strand of NC_084977.1, from coordinate 22,871,774 downwards.
TATTTATTTCTGACAGACAGTTTTATTTTTTCTATACCGTGGGTTAATTTACAGTGAAGATGTCCAGTTGCAGTAGATGTCATCACTCAGATAACCATGTAAGAAACAGCCAGACTTACCAGGTGAAAAGAGTGCAATGGCTTTCAGACAGCTGTACTCGGCTGAGTCCACTTGCAGCCTGTTGAGTTTGTCCACCTGGTCCTGGAAAACCCTGACCTGGTCCATGAAAGACACCACGCGCTCTGCAGACATGGGTGACGAATGAAACCCAGCTGCTGCCAACAGAGGAGCCATGTGAAGAGGCAAGGCGGACTGAGCTGCGTTCAGGATGAAAAGTTCACTCCAGCTGAGCCTCAGCAGCGCCACCTGTAGGATGAACAGGTATGTTGGTAATTAGGAAATTACCCTAATGATCCCTAATCACAGGTTGTGGCTTTTGTTAGGACATGAGCTGTGAGCTTAATTGTGATTTTTCCTGATTTTATGGAAGGTTTAATTTCATTCGTGGAAAGTAACAAAATATATTTACTCAGATACTTTCCTCATGTATAATTTTGAGGTACTTTACTTGAGTATTTTCATCTCATGCAATGGAATGTTCACTACAGAGTACAAAATATAATCAGCAAATAAAATCATGTATTATTATAGATGAAGCAGTCAAATTAGCAGCACCTTTACCAGCTACATCAATACACATTTACACATTTATGCAACAATAATTTAGGAGATATTAAATCTGACTGACAGTTTCGTGACACTGTTTATGCAGAGTTCATAAACTTTTCAAATAAAGGCTTGGATTGGGATTCAAGGTGCAACTAAAAAGTGCCACATTCAGCACAATGAGTACTTTTACTCAAACAAAATTCTTAATGCAGGAATGTTTTGACTTTGTTGTATTACTACTTTTTAAAAATAAAGATCGGGGTACCTCTTCTAGCAGTCTTTAATTTGCATAATTTTTAGGGAATTCAAACTGACAGTACAATCATAATTTGAGACCCCCAAAAAGTATTGTGAAATGTTAGGAAAAAAAACATACTGTATTTTCATGTAGCAAATAATATTTATTTTCCTCTAATCTCATCATCTTCATCTTCATTTTGAGGCTCCATCATAGGTCCCAACCCATGTATTGGATGGATACCACCGCTTTTAAACCACAAGTCACTTAGTTATTTTCTTTATCATTCCAAGCTGCCACACATTGGGGGACCTTAGTTCATGATTTAATGAAAGTTAAACAAAAGAGAAAGAAGGCAAAATATGTCATGTTTAGGAAACTTAAGACCCCTGATTTTTTTTTCTTCTGCAAATAGATGAATGTATTGTGGTCTCATCTACTGTAGATGAGATTAGATTAGACTTGTACTTTGTGGTTTCATTAAAAATAACCCCCCCAAATTTATTTTACAATTATTTATTGTTTGGAGTTTCCTTTTTGGATTTGAACCTGATTTTTAAAAAACTCCTGTGGCAAAATACACCAATACTGACCTGCTCTGAGACTGGCAGCTCTGGGAAGTATGGGATGTTCCTGGCCCACTCAATGGTGCTGAAGAGGAGTCGGGCAGCCAACTCACAGATGCTGTCTATGCCCATGACAGATGCTCCGCTCGCAGATGCCTGCATCTGTGCTTGGCTGTACGGGGTCCCGTAACGGCTGCTGGGGTAGGGCTCAGCCCGGAGGAGCTGGGTGATGAGCTCTGACACCGGCTGCCCGTTGAAGTAATCCGCCCCAATGTGACCCGGCCCTGGTCCTCCAACCCCACCTGCCAGGGAGTTGGGACTGATACCTGAGTGAGATGGAGGGATCCGGCCCCGCTGAACAGCTGCAGAGGGAAGAGAGATAAGAAAATGAGAATCAGTGACTGAGAAACTGTATACTGCTGTTGCACTCCTGCAGAAGAGAAAAAGTTTAAATGAAGCAGGAGAGATGTCTGATGTGTGGAAAGATGTTGGACGAACCTAAGCTGTATTTCTCATCTGCTGCAAAAGCTGTTCTACTCAAGCAGAAGCAGTTACTACAGTTTGCTTTTTAACATGCACTCAATAAAATATGTTACATTAGGTTATCAGCATTGTTGGCAAAGTTCAAGTTGGGTTGTTTGATTACGTTAACTTATCGACCAGAAACCTGCTCTTTCTGATCCTAGAAGTCTGTTTGCACTATTAAGGGTTGCAAATTAATCAGTGTCAGCTCCAATCTGACTTTATTAAAATAAATGAAAAATGACTGAAGACTTTTCCTAACTAATCATAATGTTTAAATTGCCTTCTATTAAATTTTGAGGTCCACCAGAGGTGTTTTTGGTCATGTTTCTTTGTTCAGTTGCTGGATTTGAATTCATTTTTAGTACAGACCCAGATGTCTGAGTTTCTGAACATTGTGAGCAACTGCCTCGTATTCATTATTAACAAATACCTGACAGTGTATCCTTGATCTGGGTGTATACGCTCTATTTACGCTTTTGATCCAAAGACTCAGTGAATTACAGCTCATAGTGGGTTTGAATAGTATTTTGAACGTTTTGAAAAAAAAGGATATACATTTCTGAAGTATTATAACAGAAAGACTTTTACTAATTCTCATTTTAACCATTACAGAAAAAAATGTCCAAATGCTGTAAATCTCTGAGCAAAACCCTAACAGCAACAAATAAATACAGTTAATTTAATCACCAGCAATTAAACACCGTAATCATAAATTAAGACTGCTGCTGACCTGAGTGATTAAAATCTAAGGCCGATGTCCTACTGTGACTGCTCTGCCTGAGGTTAATGCACTATTGCCCTCACTGTTTCCAAATGTTTAATGAGCTCAACAGGCTGTTTTAAATTGCAGTCAATAAAGTTTCAAGTGCCAAAATCTCACTTAAAGCAGTCTAAGTGACCGCCTCCCTCACTGGGTTAAAGGTGAAACCAGATATTTCCAGGTAATGTGGAAACAGTGCGACCTGCATCATGACTACCGTCAGCATGGTTCATTAATAACCAGGCCCAATATAACCTCTGGCACACTGTCACCTCAGTGCACATTATGTGTGGTGGTGTCCACTGACAGACTGAAATACAAGCAGGGTTGTATGTCTAGTATGGGCTACTACAGATGGGTTTCTGTCAGCAGATTTCAGCATGACAGTAAATTAAAACAGTTTGTGATGTGATAACAACAGTGTAATTCTTTAAATGAAAAATAATACACCAGGGGAAACATAGTTTTCCATGCTGAAGTGAAGAAGATTACAAACTATAATTAACTGGTTTTTATGGCGTTATCACTATAGCGACAGACAGCTCGGTGTGTGTTTTGACAGAGCAGAAGATGGAGCACAACTTGTTCTACGAATCAGCACAGTCGACTCCAGTTGCCCCCTCGTCCCTGAAGCTCAACAGCTGCAGGGAGTCGAGCACCAGGGTGCAAACATGCTTTGGTTGACAGTATAAATATTGTGCTTGGATCACTGGCAAATGTCACTGGCTGTTTCTTTAGAAGTAGGCCATTTCTCTACGAATCACCCATTTCTTTTAAACGTCGATCTGTATCTGTGCTTCTGAGTATTTGTGCTTGTGGGGGATTGCTTCATGCAGGGTGTTTGAGCATGAATCAGTTTGTTTGCTTGTTCACTCAGGTTGTGTACTTAAGGGTGATTTTGAGGTTATTAAAAAATGTAATACTCAGGTATTACCATTTTATGCTACTTTATACTTCAACACCTCGTTTCAGTGTTGGTTTGCAGATTAATATTTTACATTGAAAACATGCTGTAAGAATTGGTGTTATAAGTGTTATTGTGCTTCAGCTGACACCTTTTCTGCCTTTTTTTTGGTTTGTCAATGTTTCTAAAGGAGATGAAGCAAACAAGGACATGAAATTATTTACTACCCCACAAGCACAAATACCCCCCCCCCCCCAAATATCTGTCTCTTTAGATATAAAATGCCCTACAATGTTCACCAGCTTGTCTCGAGCATTGTCTGTCTGCTGTTTGGTGTTGGACTCAATGCTTATCAGAGCTTTTTCACTGAAAAGAGCTATCTGTTGTGGCTGGAAACAACACAGGTGAAATCGTTGAAAGTTGACCAAAACAGTAAATTTGCGGGCTGTAAAACAAAAATAAATAGCTGAAACGAGCTAAAATGCTCCAATAATCATCTGTGGGTTTGTTATTTTGAGTGACACCTTTCATGTGACACATAATGAGCATTTCAATAAGCAAACGTTTAACAATAACCTCAGATAATCATGTGACAGGATTAATAAAAATACACCTCTTAGTTTTTTTTGCCTTTTGTAGTGGAAAACATCATTTGTGTGTCTACTAATCCTATAAAATTCATCTCGGCAGCCTTTTTTTTACCTTCTTTTCGCATTCCAACACGGAAACATTTCTTCAAACGACAGTATTGACACTGGTTACGGTGATGCTGGTCGATTTGGCATTCTCTGTTTGATCTGTGATAAGAAACAAAAGATAAAAACACTTAAGGTGAAACAATCAACCAATCAAAATGTATGGGTATCTGAAGAGCAAAAACTGTTTCATGTGTACTTATATTACATGAAAGTCTCCAAAAACATCAAATTTAACCTTTAAACATAAAGGGGAAGAAGTTTGCATTTACATGTTTATCTCGCCTCTTTATTCTCCCTCCCACTGACCCCTGTATGATGAGTGAACTGTGTGAGCTGGCGTGGCTGAGAAGCTATCAAGGCTGTGACCTTTATAAATCATCAGCCCCGCACACCCTTGTATTGCCTTTTACAGCAAGACGAGGTTTGCCGACATTTCAAAGAAAGCTCTTTTCAGCCCTGGATGTGCCGAATAGACTAAAAAGACACCTTGTACTCAGAGTTAGTGCATTAATATAGGGGAATAATAACTATATTCACTAGCTGAGAGCTCTCTGTGAAAAAGCAGAGAATTGAGTTGCATTGTTATGTTCCTGTGGTGAAGAATAATGGGAATGTTGACCTTCTGAAGCAATCCATCTTCACATGACTGACCTTCATGTTATTTTTTTCTCCAGGGCTGTTTGTAAGATGTATCCAAGGTTGGAACATATCATCCAGGAGTGAGAAATGGACTACTGTGCTGTCTCTTTCATGAATGTGAATAGCTGCACACACTTCATGTTTGTACACTTTCATAAATCACAAAAACCCATGTGAGATTTTGTGGACCACATGTTTAAAAAAACACAAATAAAAAAGTGAGCAAAATATATATAATGCTCCTTTAAACTTTACATTTATTCTTCAGACTGTAATTCTGAATCTCCCAGCCGCCCCCTACCTGCAGGAGTAGTTGAGGTTCCTTCTGATGCTCCTCTTAAAGAAGCTCTTACAGCCCTCGCAGGTGAACACGCCGTAGTGCTTCCCGCTGGACTTGTCCCCACACACCACACAGTCCACCACGCAGGACTTGTCCTCGTCCCCTACGTCCACATCGCTGCTTCCAGCCTGGGGTGAGCCCTCCTCTTCTTCCCTCCTCAGGTAAGCCTTCTCTCCCAGTCCATTACTGTCCCCATTGGGGTTTCCCCATCCCCCGCTCACCATGGCCATATTCTCTGAGACACGCAGCCCTGTGAGTGGATCATACACAGACCCGCCCTGTCCCCCAGCTTTCAGCTACCCTCTAAAAAGTGTAAAAATTGATTCCAGGCTAAAATACAATCACTCCAGGTTGAAATTCAAGGTAGGTTTTTTATCCAAGTAGATCTAAAAGTGTGATGAAAAGTTGTCTCGGACTCCCCCGTGTTGACCTTTCCTCCCTTGCCGTCTGTTTGGAATGACCTGGAGGTTGCTCCCAGTTTTCTCTCTCTCCTTTAATCCCTCTGCTCGCTGTGTTCTTGTCTTTCACTCCTGTGTTTTCTGCCCTGACCTCCGATCAATGGCTCCCGAGGTCTGAGAAAACTTCAGACACACATTGAGTGGTTCAGAGTTCAGGCAGGAGAAAAAGGGTGCAGCCTGCTCTTTCACAGGAAACAATAAATTACACTTTGACTCCCTCTCACTTTCACTCGCCGTCTCCCCCCTCTGAAAGAAGGAAAAAAAACACCTCACCTATCCCTAAGCATAGTGACGAGGGACAAAACAGTCACTCTCCAAATGAAAAAGAAGCTCAGCCCCTCTATCTGCTTTCTCCCAAAAGGACAAGTGGGAGGAAAATAAAACACGGCTCTCCTTCAGGCAGGGTTAAACTGCCCTGCCCTCTCCTCCAACTTATAAACTAGTCCAACCAGTTCCTGCCGTGCAGAGGTGTTATCTGCTGATCTGAGGCAGTTCTAGTCCAGACTCACTCTTGACTTGTCGAGGCTGTTACAGAAGCATAGGTGATAGTGATGAGGAGGGAAAAATCAGCTTATAGTTTCCCCCTGCAATTTCTAATTCACACAAAACCTTTGGATAGTTTCGGAAATTGGGTTTTGTTCTTTCTTTTGGTATTCTGGGAAGAGATGACCAGTTTACCGTATGCACAATTAAGTATGTGTTCTCTAAAAATAACCAAAACAATCCAGAGAATGCTCGATTTCAGACTTGATATTAAAACAATAGAGTAGTGAGAAAGACAATGCACTCCTTTCACTCCTAGAAAATGCCTCTGTGGTTTCTCCAGCAACAAAGTTCATCAAAGAAGTCCTCCTGCTCTGTCGTCTGTGGTTAAATTATGTTTTCTTGAGGTTCCTCCAACTCCTCAGTGGTGTCAGAGGCTCAAATGTCACAGAAAAAAACAACAAAACAAAACAAAAGCAGAGTTGAGAAATCTCCAGTGTCTCTTGGCCTTTAAGTTGCAGTTGCACCTCCTCTCTAAAAGCTCCACAAAGTGTTGTCTCTCTCTTCCTCCTCTTGTTTTGTCAGTGCTTGTCCATCCAGCAGTAACAACCAGAGGCCAGAACCACTCTGCATTCCCTGTCAGCGAGTCAGGGTGTACTGTTGCACTCTTTACTATTCTGCCCCGTTCCTCTTTTTCTTTTCCGCCTTTCTTTCGGCTGGCCCCGACAGGAATAAATTAGGCAAACAAGCAGGAAAAACACGGTCACGGACCTTCAGTGAAAGCCAGACGCTGCTGTGGAGAGCAGCCCAGAGATAGCCTCCTCTCAATCCCTCTCTGTGTTTCTGCCTCGCTCCCTCCTTTAGGGAGAGTGAGCGTGTGTCTGTGTGCTGAGGGATTTGACACTGCTATTCAAGCCCTGCGGTTGCCATGGCACTGGATGCCTTATAAGGCCAGCGGAGTCAAAGAGCACAGAGTGGGCTACAGCTACACACACACACACACACACACACATAGAAAGAATGCCTGGCTGCCTGACTGGCTGCCTGTTTCCCCCTCTGACCCCGGGCAAGCCAGGGAGCAGGGGGAGTTAACCCCAACACTGCCGTAAGACAAAGAGGGGGGGCCTCTGGTCGACACAGCGAGCGCATGGCACTCGCACTCATGTTCTCCACTCTACTCTAATCCTTAAGACTTCCTCCGACTTTGTTGACCCAATAATAACAGGGAAGGCCTGTTGTTGTTGAGGAACATGTCAAAAGGTTATATGATACACCACTGGCTCCTTTTCACACCTGCTGCACATACTCACAGCTCCGTGTGAAGGATGCATGCAAGCGATCCTTTTGAGCTGCTAGATTATGGATGAAAAGGAATTGATTTGAAAGAAGTGATTTGGTGTTTTACTTTCATAAAGTTGTTGGACTCCCAAAGAGACAGATTACAAAAAGAAAGGTCAAAACCAATGAGGCAAAGATCAAGATATCCTGACTTTTACTCCATGTCTTTTCCAACCAGCCAAAGACATTCACATTAGATTATTGTGCACTTCAAGATTTACATTCAGCACCAACGTTCAGTGTCAACGCAGGAAGTATTGCCTTGTATGCCACAATGTGTAGAGGTTGGGGTGGACAAGTAGGACATCCTGAAGTAGACCAGAGTTTGACCTCAAATCAATGACGAAGTGTTTTAGTTGCTTGACCCTAACCTTTCCTGAGCCATATCTTATTTCCCAGTGTCACAATCTTTCTCTAACCTCAACCATACCATAGTTTCTATGTGCAGATATTGCATTGAGCAAAACATTTTAAAATGTTGGCATTGGATGTATAAAAATAATCCCGTTTTTCAGAATTGGTGTTTATGTCTGAGTTGCTCAGACTTCTTGTCAACAGATTGTATACAGTGTCTGTTTGTAGCGCAGGCTTTCTGGTAAACATTTTGCGTGTTAAAGATAACACAGATGACATCATTAGGGACATTGTATAACTGTTGGTCAACGTTGCATGTCTCCTAGAAATAACATTTACATACTGCTTATTTATTTCACAAACATTTTGATGGGAAATCACCGCCCAGACTATGTTTTTCAAAGTGAAGGATGTGCTACTTTTTTATGGCGCACACAAATAGTAGGGAGGTGGTCGGGGCGGATGGTGGGCGCTCAAAGCAAAGCAAGGACTTTGTCACCAGAGACCAAGTTCATCGGGTTGTTGTTGTTAGGCTTAGACATCAAAAGCACTTTTTTGGTTAAGGTTTGTGAAAGATTGGTTGTTCTCTTCTGTGGCTCAAGCCATTGTTGACTTTTTAAGTATTATACCAAGATTATGTTCTTTGCCTTACTGTAATCAACTACTGTGATTTGCCTAAACATAACCACAAAAAAGCTTCATCATGCTTTAGTTGGAACGAGCACTTTTGTAGGAAATTAAATGAAAAACATGGTCTGGAAACCTTTTGCAAATATGTTCAGTACATCTTGCAGCTAGCCAGATATGTTAATTAGCACATTTTCCTCTTGATGTTGACAAAAACAAAATCACAACTCTGTTCAAAATCTGCTGCTATAAGAACATTTTAAGAATATGAAAGTCTTTCATAGGAGACAGGGTTGCCGTGTTGAACTCATGATGACTAAAATAATCCTCATGTGTAAAATCTAAAATGTCTCCTTATGTAAGATTATGATTCACAGTATTAACAAAAGCACTGTGGCTTCTGTTTTACAAAGCTAAGCATAATGTGCAGCGTAACTCATCCATCGTCTTAGCAGTGGGCAGCGCTCCTGAGGAATTCCTGCTCTGCTTTGTCTGTCACACCAACAGCACTGTCATGTGAAGGTCTCTAAGAAAAAGGGGGGAGGACAAAATAAACAATCAGAGCCTGCAAACAAGGTTTCCGATAACAGCCTCCACAAAAAAACCCACAGAGGAGGTATTCACTGCTGCCTCTATAAACTATTTGCTCATCACATGGTTGTACAGGAATTTCTCCTGAATGACAAAACATTTTGTCCTTGAGTTTTTGAAGGCAACATTTAGTCTCTTAGACGATATCACAGGAGCAAAGAGTTAAGTTGTCAGGACAGGGAAGGATTTCTCTTACGCTTTTTTTTTTGGTCAGTGAGGCTCAACTTAATTCAGCTTTTTGAATGTGAGCATAAGGTAACTTTAACCCACATCCGTCACAGCGAGACTCATTGTGCATGGATAGGCCTTTTGTTTTGTTAAGGGGTTATCAGGGGCCAAGCTAAGCTGCTGTAAGTTGAATTAGTGCTTTCCTTTAAGCCTCTGTGTACTAGCAGAGGTCGGAGCATGTGGCATAGGGTTTGATATTTGCTCATAAAACTTTAAATACAGATCTGGCTGTAGAACATACTTAAAGAGTTCAGCTACAATATCTTGAATCTAACTGTCGTGTTTTATTTTCTAATCTCAATCAGTGAACACTAACTTGGAGAAAGGGACACAAATCAAAGTTTGAATCATTTTGTATTATATCAAGACATTTTCTATAAAGGTTTGTTTAATGTCTAAATCCTTGACCCTGTTCACACTTGGTTTTATATGTGTCTTGGGCAATCAGATCACAAGTGGACAGCATGTAAAACACTGGACACATGTAAACGAATATATACACAAGGCGTGTAAACGACCACCAAGACTCATTGTGAGCTGATCACTTAAGCACTTGCTAATGTGGTCTGGGATGTATCTGACTGCATATCTTTTGTAGTGTAAATGCATCCTGATGTGTCCCATAATCAATGCAGGGCATTGTTATTGTTCTAGTGACGATGCCCCAATGCCAAATTACTGTGCTGCCAATTTCAACTATTGGCTGAAGCTCACGCATGACAGACACAGGTATGAGCGGTGATGTGTCTCGGCTGTCCACTTGTGTTTGAATCACTAAAACGTATTTCAAACCCAGTATAAACAGCTTCTCTGTGAGCGGATACTGTTTCAATTCACACATGACCAATAACAACATGAAGCCTTGTGACCAAATCTAAAGTTGTAAACCTAACCATGAGTGAATTGATTAAATCCCAAAAGGGAAACTCCCTCAGGGTAAAAACTACTAAAGATTTATTGATTGATTGAATTGGAAAATATATAGAAAAGATACATATACATAATAACTTTTAACAAAATACCTTTTGATCCGTGAGGATATCACAGACATGTCGGTTCAGCTACTAGAAGTCTGTTTGCTCATTTGTTATTTTGAAATGCAGCTTTTGTTTTAAACCAAATGACAAGAAACAAGCCCAAATTCTGTAAAAAAGTGTGAATTAAATGGAAATATACAATGTTAGGTTGTACCTAAAGGTACTAAGGTCTTTTTTGTGGAAGAATACTATAGCAAATAATCCTGTTCATTACAAATAGCAGAATAATTCTGTGCTATCAATGTGCCATAATAAAAAAATCTGCAGTTTACTGTCATAATAAGTGCATTATGGTAGAAGATCATCTTTCTCTGAGGAGGTCGGACTGTTGACCTTTCTGTCCTATCATGTTCTCGTCACCTGGATTCTCTGCAGGTTTTTTGCGTGAGATTAAAACGGGAGTTCATGTTTGCACAAACAACTTATTTGTGTCTGAAGGAAAAACACAATACAGCCTGAGATTTTTGTATATGTGTTGTAACAGCTACAAAAGTGTCACTGCATGTGTTTGAATGTGTGTTTGTCGTTTTTTTTGCAGAGCGTTATGTGCCCATGTGCGTAAGTACATATGTGGTATGTAACTGGGAATGTTTGCGTGTATGTGGTAGTGTGTGTGTGTGTTTCTCGGTGTGTGTGTGTTCTTTGCTCTTTGAACTGCAGCTCAGGAATGCAGTTGCTCTCAGCATGAAGTCGACTGTTGTGGGGTCTCTGCATTCTCAACTCAGTCAGGAGTCCACAACCATCCGCGTGTAGCAGCCAAACCTTCAGCGCACTCACCTGAACACTGCACACACTGTTTACATCCATATGAATACACATGTCCAATTTAATTCTCATTTCCCCCTTAAAATTTCAGTCCATGTTTATTTAAATGTTTTATTTTTTTTTTCTAGTGCTGTTTTGGAGCCACTGTATATGATGCTTACACAAAACGTTTCAATCTGAATGCATCTTCACATGAAATGGAAATAAAAGGTCTTGCGCATCATAATTTCCTCAAACACGCTCTGACATATATTGTTTTTTTTGGGAAACTTTTGGATCTCCTCTTAGAGTTTATGTTTGTAAAAATGTAAGCAACTGTGGTCTTGATCATTGCATGGTGTGATGGAGGAAACACAAGTATATAGCTAGCTAAATTTAAGTTTACAATGGCGAGCACATTTTTTCCACATGCTGTGTGAAAAGCTTCTGTAGATAATGGAAACCTTTCAGATTATGATATATTATAAGATCACACAGACACAGACATAGTCGACTTTCAAAATATGTACATACAGGTTTTACCAGTTGAAACCCTGTGGGCTAAAAGACCTGCTGCGTCGTGATGACATTGACATTTCTACTTATAGTCATTTCAACTTCTACTCCTAAACTGTTTTGTGTTAAAAGGGTTATACACCACACACAGTTCTTTCAATACTAAGGAAAACCTACTCAAATTAAAGCTGAGACATGGCACTTTAATGTAGTATCCATCATTTTATTTAAAATTGAATGTGCTTACTGTCTGAACTATATATCATCTCCTCACCTGAGAAGAAGAGGCTTCTGTTAGTTTAATAAAACATGATATTCAAATGACACGGAAACTAATAATTCTCCCAATTCTGATATATACCCTTCTGCAAGAGTGCAATTCAAGCAGTTTTTAAAGAAAGATAAATAGTGTAAAAATATAAAACTAATACAACTCTTTTGATTTGTCCTTAGTTTGAGGCTCAATCGTAGACTGAATATTAGTCTGGAAGTGTGTTAACTGCATTAGATAAAGGAAGGTGGAGCAAAGGAATTTGAAAACTGTGGTTAAACTTTAACTCTGAGGAGTAACCCTGGGTGAACAAGCAGCACATGACTCCATGCTCCTTCCTCATTAGCCCCACTGCCCTTTGGCCCAGAGACCAGAGGAAAAGTCATCCTGTCCTCTCTCTCTCTCTCTCATTTGCCCTCATGCTCTCTCTCCCCCTCTCACAACACTCTCTCCATCCTCCTCAGGCCTTTGACCTCGAGCGAATGACGGAGCAATTTAAAATAAACAGGGCAGTGGAACCTGCCAAAGAAAAACATCTGCTGGGGTGACTCCAGAGCAACACGCAGTGTCCAATCAATATTTACCGTCCTGCCTGCCCAGGACCTGCTGGAGGTGGTGGGAAACTTCCCATTTGGTGTGAGTTGTTGCCATTCAAATCAGCTATCTCATGGTCGCTGTGAACAAGGTATCAACCCATTGTTTGTAGAGGAGTCAATAGATCTATTTACTATGTAATTGCAGTGCTGCTTTTTCTCCATGTGTCTGCTTTGAATTTAGGACACAATATTTAATGTCACTGATGTAAAACTGAGATAGAAAACAAACCTTGGCTTTGCTGTGACTGAACTGCCTGAACCCTGATGTTATGTTCCTGTTTTATTTTCTCACTACCTTCAAAGTGTAATCATTTTCCAACACCCATTCGGTTACTTTAGGATGTAAATATTATGTGCCTGTCTTTTCTGATGTTATATCTCATTCAAAGGAATAGTTTCACATTTTGTATGAAGCGTGAAGTATTAGCTTAGCATAGCATAAAGACTTGAAACAGGAAGAGGGGAAACAGCTAGTCTAGCTAAAAACACAACTACCAAAAAATTTAGAAAGCTCACTCATAAACAGGTTTTATGTCTTTCGTTTAATCCATACAAAGACATAAACACAAACATCCGCATTTTGGGATTTCAGGAGCTACATGAACACAGCAGCCAATTGCTGAAATAGTTACAACATGTAGCAGTTGTCAACAGTCTGAAAAACCACAAATTGTTGTATTTACAGTTTCATCATTGCAGGCATATGTAGTCATGTCACCCATAGTTACTTTAAAAATATTGATCAGTACAGTTTAATTATTTGTCAATGTTACACTTAAGAATGGCCTATTCTGATCTGATTGGGTTACAATATATTGCTGGTGGGGATGCACTTCTTTTAGAAATGCATGCTTTTTTCCTATAATGAACATTAATTATAAAAACGATGTTGTTGTCAACTGTGATCTGCATCAAACATCAGGCAGCACATGCTTGTTTACTGTCTAACACTATTCAAAATTCAACACACTTCAGTTGTATATTCTGACCTTTTGTCCAAGGAGACGCCAAGCTGCCAATCTTTAACATTCAAATCCAGATGTTATTATTTATGGCTGCACCAGAACATTGAATGTGCACATTTGTGCACAAAATGTTTTGTATTGAAAGCCATAAAGGTCATGATTTTATGTTTTGTGTTGTTGTTATCGTTGAATATTTACCACATCAATTTAAAATAAAGATCTGTGGGGTTGAAGAGGATAAGGTGAGACAACTATTTAGCTTAATGTTTTGCTTTATATTTAAAACGATTACCATTGACAGGTTGTCAATATGCTTTCAGTGAATCATCCATTTGAAAGATGAACTTCTTTGTTTCCATCACCTAAGGATCCGGACATTTTCAGACAGGGCATTAACCTAACACTCTCTGCAGCCACAACAATTTGATCATGTTCCCGATCATCAACTTCAATCTCGTGTAAATCTGCATCCAATCTGTTGCTCCCTGATTGTGCCCTCTGCTACCGGCCAGACATTGCTTATAGGTCACCTAAGGTGCTTAGGATGACAGAAAATTAACCTAATCAGCTCAGTGAAGATGACTCAAATGCTATAACAGGATTAGGCCGAGGCCACTCCCCCTGCCTTCTTTCCCCTCTAAACACCTTATTGCTGTAATCTGTGACCTCATTAACTCATCTGTTCTGAAAGTTTATGTTGGTCTTGACACTGATCTAAATAGCACTAAATAATACTTGGACTGTTTCTTTCCTTAATTATCTAAGAGATTTTAATTCAGGAAGTTGAGTTAAATAGGGAAATGTCGTAGTTAATTTACTAACAAATTACATAAACTTTACATTAAATAAGAGGTAAATGTGAAAGTTAGCTTGAAATCCGAGATTTAAATATGTTTGATATAGTTAATCCAACATTGAGAATATCACACTTTCTTAAATTTTTGTTAGTTATATTACATTTATTGCAGTTATAAAACAAATCTCAATCTCATGTAAACTTCAAGTTTCAATACTGCAAAGAATGGAAGGAAAAAAATGTTTTTTTTCTAGAAGTTTCAGGTGCTGTTTTAAAGGGGATATTTCATGCTGTTTTGGGTTTTTTGGTCATTTTTATACTGTTATGATGTTGAATGTCCATGTTAGACATTGTCAAAGTTCCAAAACTTGAGGTAAACATTAAGTCAAAGTCAAAAGCTCAATCTTTAACCTGCTCTGAGCTTTTAATTTGCAGTGATACCTTGAAATCCAACTACAACTGTTTACGTAGCCTTTGGAAGCTATACAGTCAGATCAGAGTGCGCTCATCGGGAGGGGGGCCTTACAGAGACAGGAGCTATAATTACCTGTTTCAGACAGAGACTAAACTGAGAGCCAATAAGATAAATAAAGAGTGTTCTGAACTGTAAATCATGCAAAGTTATTTCAATAGACCTAGAATATAAATATAGACCTGGTAATGTGCACGATACGTCCCCTTTAAGGTGCTGAAAAACCCCAACATCCCTCATTCAGGTCTGCCTGGGGACCTTTATAGCTTGTCATTCCCCATCTCTCTCTCCCCTTTACTCTCAGACTCACTAATAAAAGCATCAAATGCACAAAAAGTAAACCCAAAAGGTTAATAATATTGTTAAGTGTTGTGAGAGTGGCATAATCGGAGTAGTGACAATCTCCAAGCTGTTTTATCTTTATGTCATTTTACAGATGGGTGACAATGTTGATGATTGGTGATTGAATATGATTCACATCATTTCATTTTCATTAAACTATTCAGCAACCCCAACCCTTTATGTAAGAATCTGCGTTCGATAAATTTCTCCACTTATTTATTCAGTTTTTTCTTTAATTTGTCAGCAGTCTGAATGTTATCTAGCAATGTAGGCTACAGCAAGTTAATTTTTCCTGGTTGAAGGCGTCACAGTATCAATGTTACAAGAACTACACATATTATTACAGGAAGGTGTTATTTTGTTGGATTCATGTGTGTTTTTAAATTGATAAACTCCAGCCATTAACTCTCTCAACCTACTGAAGCTTCCATCCTTTGATTACAGCTTAAGTGTGAAAATCACTATTGGACAGATTTACCAGACAATGATCATGTGCAACAAGGCTTTACTCTTTATCTGGTGTTGATAGTGAGGTGTCGTGTTGGTGTGGGATATTTGCTGCCATTATCTGAGTGGGTGAAAGCACAATGAGGCTGTGATACGCCATTTGATTGAGGTCAAACCTCTTTCGCGGCTCTCCATGCCAATAACACCACATCCTCCTGACCTCTCCATGGGCCGACTGGTGTCAGAGAGCTCAGGAGAGAGGTGTCAGGTCAGCCTGGCAGCATCCCACAGCATGGAGCAGAGAATAGAGAGATACAGAGAGGAGGAGGAGATGAGCGGGGCTATGGAGTGGTTGTGACAGGTGAGCTAATGGCTTTGAGAAAGAAAGGGTGCAGGGAGGAAGGCACAGGCTGTGATCTCTTTATACAGCTTACAGAGGGACAACTTATTAAAACGAGGAACGGACGCAGAAAGTAAATGAGTTGACCTAAAACCCCTGGGTCACTGCCGCCCCCCCTGCATGTGTGTGTGATTGCATCCACCCCCACACTGATTGACAGCCTCTGTCGTTGTCTAATAATGGTTTGAGTATTTTTCCCAGGCACTGAAAAACTCCCCTACCCACAGGCTGGAGGATACATGTGGGGGTAGAAATGTATACAGATATGTGCTGCTTAAATGTTAACAGATGAGATTGTTGCAGCTTTTACGTTATACTCTTCAAAAATGCCAATTTAAATACCACAAGCAGTCTGTTCTCATGCGCTGTGTTTGACTTTCTTATCTCACTTGTTCATTAGTGCACCTTACAAAACTGTATTTCAATGCATATTTCATCACAGACCACAATAACTTTATCATGAGCAAGATTAGATTAGATGTTTCATGCTGGATCAAGGTTAAAGCAAAGTTTTATCAACTCAGCATGGAACATTTGAAGTATGTTTGTTTAAAAGCTAGTGCAGCAATGTGTTACAGTCACTCTAATAATGCTTTTGTACAATTTTAAGTACAGTTACTTCTCTTGAGTATTTCATGTTTATGCTATACTTCTACTTCACTATATTTATCTGACAGCTACAGGTTTCTTTACAAAAATACAATTTTACACACAAAACTGGAAACAAAATCTGATGTATTGTTACAGATTAAACTATCAAACAGTATATATAAAGTACAATTTTAATACAGCTGAATGAAATGTCCTCTGACCAACTACAAACAACAAAAATGTTACTTACACATTAATGCATTTGTAATAATAATGATCCTATAATATAATATACAATAGTAAAACACTCACAGGAGCATTTTTTGTCAAATTAATACTTTTATTTCATTAAATGAATTGAGTATGATATAAGATCACACACACACACACACACACACACACACACACACACACACACACACACACACACACACACACACACACACACACATACACACACACACACACACACACACACACACACACACACACACACACACACACACACGTTCATCATATTCCTATATTCAGCACTTTTACCTGTAATTAAGTATTTTTTTAAATGTGGTATTGCTACTTTATCCTTTGAAAATACTAATACTAATACTAATCCAGGTATTTGGTATAAATACAGCTGACACCTTCGTGTTTAACTTTGTTTAACATTATTTATTCTTTCGTTCTTATCAAATGTGTTGATCTAATCTGTTGATCTGGGTGGCTAGCACAGGGATAAATAAAGTTATATTGAATTGAACCAAATTGAATTGAATACTTTTTTCGCCACTGGTGAGTTCTCTCAAATCATGAGTTGTGATCATACGACCACGAACCTGAGGCTGTAAGAATAATATGGATGCACATATATTGAGCCATTCATGATAAAAGGCAAATACCTTTTTGTTATCATGTGGCCTCTTTGATGCAAAAGTCACCCAGAGGTTACAACGATCATGTAGTTTAAAAATGCTTTGATGAACTCAGGAGCTCAGCATAGATCTTAGAGAGAAGAAACACAAAATGGAATGATAATTGTATCATCTGCTCTAATAGTAGCTATTACCACAATAGCGATGGTGACCTGGAGGTATGGGGGGAGCGGGAAGGGCAAGCCCTCTCGGCTGACCTTTGCCCGGGAAAGGGCAAGCTCAGGCAAGAGTCAGGGCGTCAGGGGCTTGCCACCTCGTCTGGCACTCTGAACCCTCCATTCACAAGCTAAAACAACAGCCAGGCATCACTGTGACCCTGTGGGTGTGACACTCAACCTTTGCCTTAACCTCCTGACCGCCGGTCACAGCTGCAGCTGACCGGTTTGGGAAGGTCAGGGCACAGGGTCGGCTGGAGGGGGGGTGGGCTGGGTGTGGAGATGACTGAGAGATGAGTGAGAGGAGAAGATGGAGGAAGAGGACATGAAGGCAGAGCAATGGAGTGAGAATGAGTGAGAGGAAAAAAGAGAGTAATGAAGGGAGAGATAATTTGTTTTAACACGTCAGTGCACCCAGATTACAAATGTTCTCTCTCACCTCTTTCGGTATATATGCTGATGATTTGGTTTTATTTGCAAATATTTCAAAAAATGTTTTCTGAGATGTCGTCATCTTTCCAGTAAAATCAATTGGAAATGAATTTAGTTCATGATGATGCAACAACATTTAAAGGAAATAGTATGATATTGATATTATTCTAATGTGAACAACAACTTGTGACAATAGCACCAATGCAGCATAACATGTCAAATTTTTTCAGTACAGTACTCAGACATCTATATAGATCCTAGTTTTGTGATATTCCATATTGAAACAGTTACATTACTTATTAAGCATCTTGTTTCATGTTAATAATTAGCCTCCTCAATGTTGCAATTGCATATAACGTAATCTGTTTTGTGGTTGCATTTACATTGTCCCAGCAAGGCTTCACTTCAGTTCAACTCCATAAAACCTGAATATAATTTGCCCCCAGGTCACCATAGAGCCTCCAACATGTCATTTTTAATACTTTCTGACTTCCCTACTCCGTCTATGGAACTCAGTCAAGACCATTTGTTTCCAATAAAGTTATAAATCTTTAAAAACGGGTCACAAATATTAAATTTAAACTTTTTAATGTAATTTACTAACACAGTGGGACAGTGTATTCCCTAGCACTCAAATGAGTGCACATTTGGTGTACTAGATCATATTTACAGCACAATACAATTTGAAGACTCAAAATAACTTACAGTGCCCATGTTCATTATAATGTAGGAACAAGTCAACCAGTGTATTGTGGTGGAGGCAGAAATTTAAGATGTAGATATGTCTAAACCAAAACTATCTGCACAGATAGATGCCATCAGAAGTGAGAAAATATGTTTCTGTCATTTGGTTGAACTGATCCTTTACCAGAAGTGAAAATTAGAGAAGAAAAAGAAGATGGACCTAACTATAAACATGAAAAGAAGACAAACCGGCTGGCCATACATTTTGTGTGCACATCAGCCATTGTCTCGCGCCCCATCCCCCTTTTTTGGAGCATTGTCACGACAGCACGGCCGGGAGTGGCTTTATAGAGTCAGCTCATATGGGAAAAGGGACATGTGCACTCTCGAGGTCAGTCCTGACTCCTGAGGTCCTTGGTGGGTTCAGTCCTTGAATCAGCCTTATACATTCATGACTGCATGACAGCTGTTTCTCTGAAATAAGGAATGTGTCTTGTGATTTACTTTGTGAGTTACTTTTAAACAAGTTAAGCTTTGGAATCCTGTTCAGTTTATTGGCAGCTCTCACAAAGGTTGAAAAAGCAGAAATGACGCTTCCCACGTTCTTCTTTCTTACATATTCCATAAATAGCTCTCATGAGCTAACAAATACTTGAAAGAAAGCTGTGGGTGTCAATAATGAATGGACAGACACATAGATTGATCAATATGTTTTTACAAGGCCAGAAAACTATCTGTAATACAAGTATTTAATTAAAAAACAGAATACAGCAGTGATGAGACTTATATCTGCATGGTGCAAGGACTTCGAATATATAAAAATACATACAGCAGATTTGTACATTCTAGTAAACGTGGATAACATTTGGATATGAGGATGACTGATTCTCTGTTTGAAGAGTCAGTGGATCACAGAACAGTCTCTTCCCTCCTCCACTCCAAGGCTTCCCCTGCAGCCTTCGGTGCTCCACTCTGGCTGTGTTGACTCTCCATCATGGCTGCCACTTTCTGCTCCAGCCTCCACACGTGCTCCCGGTACTTCCTGCGAATGTGCCGGTACGAGCTCAAGGCCTTACTGAAATGAAAGACACCCAACAAGATTCAGTTTGAAATGACAAAACTGACGTAGCTTCAGTTGGGGATGCAGACAAAGACAAATCAGTACTTGTGAGCTTGTGTGAGCCGAGCAATCTGCTCTTCATTGTCCTTCCTGTTGCCGTCTGTGAGAGCTGTGTTCAACGAGTCATGGACTAAAGCCAGTCTCTTCTTCAGGGCTTGTTCCCTAAAACAAGACAAAAATGCAAAACAAAACTGTAGGATCAGCTGAAACAGAAGGAGGAAAATTGTGTCTGGCTATTAATTTTGTTTAAGAAACTAAAGATGTTTCCTCACATAACTCATATATGAGAATCATGAATGCCTTTTATTATGTTCCCTTCACTTCAGTGCAAATGTGATCTAGAGTGTTAACAGCAGTGATGTGCTGGAGTATTAGGAGTATGCATTACTCAAGGTCAGGACACAAAGATGCTCTCTGAAGCAGCTGATTGGAAAAAACTAGAAGTCTTTCATGTTAAAAGTCTGAATTTTTGCTGATACTGTAACTTAGCAACACATGAAAACCAAGGAACAGATGCCAGATGGATACACTTCCTTCACTGACATCCATCAGCTAACTTGTTATCACAGGAAAAATTACTTTCATCTCTTGTTAAGATGTCAGCATATAAGATAGATGATAGATGCTTTTATACAAAGTTTCTAAAGAGACAGGTTCACAATCTTAAAACAACAGTTTTTCCCCCCTTGCTGTAATCATTTCTTCTGTTCATATTGGCTATTAAAAGATCTTCTTCAAATGTACTTTCAATGTAAGTGCTGGGGGACAAAATCTGCAGTGTGTCCATGCGTGATTTTGAGCAATAATGTATTTAAAGGTTTATCTGAAGCTAATATGAGGCTTCAACAATCAGAGCAGGTGGACATATAGCAGATTTACAGTATTTTTAGCATAAAAACCGACAGTGTTTTTCCTGTTGAGCTGCAGTGGAAGTATAGTAACAAAAAGACAAACTTAAGCACTAAAAAGACTGTATTGTTGAAGGATATCTACTTGATTTGACTCATATGGACGGCTGAAGCTTAATAATAGCTTCAGATACACTTTTAAATACATTGTTGCACATAAGGAGGACTGTAATCATCTAATTGTAAGTATAAAAAAGAGGAATAATTTTCACAAGAAACCCCTATTTATGTTAATTTGGGTACCTGACTATTGTTATAAGAAATACTTGAAAAATTGTGAACTCGTCCTTTAGAGAAAGAGAAACTGCTCCTAATCTGTGTAGTGTCGGCACCATGCTTTAAAGAACACAGAAGCACTTCCTGTAAATGATTAAATATATGAAACATGAACGGTTTCCTTTTATGAGGAAAAGACAACGTCTCACCTTTGCAGGACAGCCTGCAGCTCTTTGAGAATG
Source organism: Scomber scombrus (assembly GCF_963691925.1). NCBI lineage: Eukaryota > Metazoa > Chordata > Actinopteri > Scombriformes > Scombridae > Scomber > Scomber scombrus. Next base: position 22,850,493 of record NC_084977.1, on the reverse strand, counting down.
GGTCTGCCCCGAGGACCGGTGATGTCTCTGTCACTGTAAAGTTCAGCTGCATTCTCACAGTGCCTCTGAAACACCACATTCAATTAGGATGGTTTTTAAAGATGCCCAAAAAACACCTCTTCCCTTTCTAGTTTTTCTAGTTTATAAACTGTATTCACCGTAATCTCAAGTCCTAACCTTTTCAGCTTCCAACCCTCTGAAGTTGAGATACCTTAAAGAACCTTTAATTGTTTGATTTGAACCTGATTAAATGAATATTTTACAACAAAGCAAAGCAAAGATTAAAGAAAAGCCAAAAATAACTTTTATGAAGTAGAATTTTTTTGGGGGAAAATTTGGATTGGAAAAGAGCAGAATAACATTCATTAAGCCTCATGGGAAGCCATTTTGAGTTTGGTCGAATTAGCAACAGTAACAATATAATGTCTTCAGTGGGGATCAGTGGGGAGTAAGACAACACTCACTTAAGGCGAATGCAGCGCACGTCATGACCCGTCTGAGACACTGGATACAGCTCTAGTCATACAGAACACTGTGTTAAGTAGTTTCCTGTCACTTCTTTCTCCTCTGACAATGACAGAGGTGCGGTATAAATCTGTGCTGCGGCGACAGGACAGCCCAGCAGTAGACCTTGTGGAACCAAAATATCCCTCTTGGCCTGGAGGGATTCTGCTTTGGTAGATGTGTGATTTCCCATGTGGGACACCCAGATTTGAATCGGGTCTGTCACAATAGACCAACGTCCTGCTCCCTCTTGCTCATTTCACCTTGACTTTGAATTATTTGAAAATGTAAAAAAAAAAAAAAATGTCAGTGTTGCCGCTGTAGGAGTCATTCCTACCTGTTGTTCAGTCTTTCGATCCTCCAGCTCCTCTCTGAGGTTTTCTGGGATGAACACTCCAGCTGCTTCTTGGGTCTTCTGGGCCATTAAACTCCACTCCAGACACCTCAGCTCTTTCTCCTTGAGGCGGATAAGAGCTCGCAGATCTGACATCTCCTCCTGAACATAAAGAGTTAAACACAGGAAACAATACAATATACAGGAAATTTGTATTGTCTCTGTAATTGTATTTAATAGGATTCACCAAAGCCAGAAATCTTAACATGCTAAACACAGGGCTTTTAAACTAATAATTCAGAGCAATTTTAAGGTTTTTACTTTTTACCAACTGTTCCACCAATGAAACGTGAGGACTATGCAAAACTTTACAGCCACTATAGCCTACTATAAATGTTACATGAATATAAGCATGTATGTAATGTATTGATAGATTAGACCCTCATATTTTCAGTCATTGAGGTCATTTTCAAATAAAATACCCTTTTGTAAAATACCAGTACAATGCAAAACAGAGTATACAACTTAAACCTTAAATATTTGGTGTCTCCAGAGCGGTAGTTGTTAAAGGAATAGTTTGATGTTTTGGAAAATTCCCCCACTTGCTTATAATTACATGAGAAGATCGATACCACTCATGTTTGTCTGAATTAAGGTACAACCAGGAGACAGTTATCTTAGATTAGCATAAAGATTGAAAACATGGGGGTATTGCTTGCATGTCTTTGCCCAAAGGTAAACTATAATTTAATTAAATATAAATTGTTTGTCATTGACTGGTCTTTAAAATGAATTCAGCTGCAAAATAAAGAAAACACACTAAATCCAGTTGACATCTGTCTGCCTGGCGTTTGTATTTCTGGCTGTAATAATGTTTTAATGCTGCCCTCTTTGCCAGGTCTCTCTTGAAAAACTGTTTTCAATTTCAACAAATCTTTAATTCTGGTTAAACAAAGAAAAAATGAAAAGCTAAATGAAGTGAAGACCTGCTAGCAGTGTCTCATACACGTATTAAAACTCAAGCTTTTTTTTTTCATCATATAAACACAACACACAATAGACACACAACTCCTACCCTGACAGAGATGAGTTCATAGAACAGGGGCGCTTTCTCTTTCTTGGTTTCAGGTGCTCTTGTGTTATCCTTTGTTATGTGTCCCCCTCTCGTCCCAACCGGGCTACCAGTGTCAGGGCTCGTTTTGCCCTCTGCTCCTGGGCCCGGTTTAGAGAGGCAAATGGCGGCCCGGTCCCTCTTAAGGCGCTCAATTTGCTGACGGAGAAAAGCCTCTCGCTCCATCAGTTCAGGTGTCCTGTGGGGTTACAGGTAGTGAGTCACCTGACAAAAACTTAATCCAAGGAATCACCATATTTGAATTAGATTTAGTGAAATTGATTGGTAAATTTCATTGATTCATCTTTAGATTTTGAAACATTTAGTGAATACCATGTTGATCCTTGGTGGGACAGAAATATCCATGCAATATCTGTCAACTTTGATTCTTTCCATTTGCAATTTCAGTCTGTCAGTTTGACCTGCTGTCATCACTGACACATATTTTCCTTTCTAACACTGCCTGACTGCATAAAGGGAACTTTAAAACATCACCTCTGCCCTGTGTGACTCTGTGTTTCCGTCTCCTCTGTGACCCCTGCTGTTGAGAAGGAGGTGGACAGCTCTTCAGTTCCCATTTTCCTGAGCTGAGCTGATGGACTGCCAGGCTGCTGCCTGCCACTGGCTGCCTCTGATGAGAGGAAAAAGCTGTGAGCCTGACTGGAGTCTGTGTGTTTGTGTGTGTGGGTGCGTGTATGTCTGTGAGTGACATGCATACCTACTGTACATGTAAGTGAATTTGTGCACTGAGTTCTAAGCAGTGCTAAAAAGATGTATTCAAACACCTGCTGAGTCTGTCTGCAGAGGAATGCTTTGCTGCTTCTTGGCATCATAAAGTGACAGTAGCTCGCTGTAGGCCTCTTCACACTCCTCACTGTCAATCAAAACCACGAAGACACAATGCGAGCACGCAAGATGAGAAAAACTCACATTGATATAGTTATATTGCTGACCTGTGCACATTCATTATTTTGACACATGTCAAAAAACATTGTAATGCTGACAAAGAATAGGCATATGTGTGCCGACAGGGCTTTGTACTTGTGTGACTGGTGTGTTTTATGCGTGTACCAGTATCGGAGAGCCATCTGCAGGGCAGAGCAGTCAGCCTCCACTCTGTTTAGTGTGATACTGATCTGCTCTGTCTCTCCCTTCTTTCGCTCCAGAGCTGCAGTCAGACGTTCATTCCTGGCCTTCAGCCTCTCGATGTACCTGGGACAGTGGGGGAGGGGGGAGGATGAGGGAGATCAAAAGACTATAAACAAAGGATTTTATGAATACAGCTTGAAACTTCTATGGAGGAAACAATTTAAATATTGACTATAATCACAACTGACAGGGCCAAATAACCCCAGTTTCATGATCAAATGAAAATTAAGCTGGGCCTAAAAAACAACCTTCATGTGCTACTTTGCCTAGAGGATCCTCAAAGGTCAAAGTAGCCATAATAGGTGAAAACTATTAGAGAGCAAGAGTTTAATAACTTGCAAACTTGAAGGGAACCTTGATCATGGTATAAATAATAAATCTTACAAAGACGAATGAGATTCATTCATGAAATGAATGTTGAAAATAATGTTGCTTTTTGTCAGGTCTTCTCAGCCAGTCTTCTACAGTATGTGAAGTGATTTCTATTTCTTTGTCCTAATATACATAAAATGGAAATAAATTGAGTTGACATATAAATATAGGGTAACTATATCAGCTCAAAAAGTTAAATAATGTGACCAGAGTTGCTCCTCAGTCTCACCTGTTGAGCCGCTCTATCTCAGTCTCAAGGCTGATGGGACTAGGACAAGGACTGCCTGAGTTCACAGAGCCCAGTGGAGAGCTGTCCCCACCAGGAGACAAAGGTGCTACAGCTCTGGTTCCTCTCCTGAGGATTAAAGGAGAGCCAGGGAAGGGAGGAGAAGCCCAATCTGGACTGAAAGCTCCTGCAGTGGAACCACCTGAGGGCCTGTAGGAGGGAGAGCGACTGCCGGACCTCCGGCCTCTGTGGTGACCCACCACCTGAAAGACATGAGGAACGGTTTCATTTTTATTCTTGTCTGTGTAAACTCAGGTTTCAAAATCAAGAATCATACTGAGTTACCACAGTCATACAATATATGATGTTCTATCTAAGATTGATACATTTAAGTCAGCAAACTGTGAGCAAGAGTAACATAACATGCAAAATTAACCACAGTGATGTATATTTCAAACCATACTATGATCTGAGCCTCCTCCTCAGTTTTCGATTCCACTAAGAGAGTATTAAATCTGGTCTTCTTCATAAATGCTCCATAAATTAGTTCCACAGCATTTAAGGACATTTTAGTTATGATAAATTACTCAAGAGGAAGAAACTCAAGCAGGAGCAGTGACTCCTACCTTGTTTTTTTCCTCTTCCATCTGGCTGATGGTGCTTTGTGCTCTCTCCAGCTCCTCCTGGTGACTCTGTAAGCTGCCTCTGGGTGCAGAGACATGCTTGTCCTGATCCAGCATCTCATCTTGGTGCTGGTCCTTTGTCAAACCTGAAGGACACGAGATCCCAAACTCTTTTTCCATCTCCTCCAAAATCTGCAATCAGAGTCCCAAATTACTGAAGGGGCTGATAAAAATAAGCTGTAGCATCAAATCGATCAACCAAAACCTCAATAGACACAGCAATACTTGTTTTTCCAAGAAGAAAATGTATGACATCTTTGGGGTTTATATCAGAAAGCTGCTAGGATACTATTGAAGGGGTTTGTAGTTATAACTTAAAAAACCCATAATTAATTTGTTCCTGTCTTAATACCTGAGAGGCCTTCACCCAGCTCTCCTGGGCTGCTCTCAGATGCTCCTTTTGCTTGTCCTGGTCAAAAGCTGTGATGGGGGCAGCCCAGGACCTCCTACAGCTGATGGAGTCCTCCACTGATGATAAAGTGTCCTGGAGTTTTGTCCAGATTACGCCACTGCCCCCTAGGGGAAGACAATTAAAGGTGCAATGAATTATATTTGATAAAGTGAGGGGCAGTTTACAGCCTTTTCCTTTAAAAAGAAGTAACATGGATTTACTGTTCTCAGCATTTTGTGTTTTTTATAAATTATTTTGATGTTCCTTGTGCATTGTTGTGCAATGTTTGTCTTGCATTTGTCCTATTTAGACAAAAAACATTGTCTCTTGGTCTGGTGAGGAAAAGGTCAATGATATACAGCAGGTGCACAGGATTCACAGCCTGCTGAACAAACAGACTGTTTACACTGTGCTTGTACAAACCTTTCTCAGTCAGTGGAAGTTTAGATGTGGCAGCAGAGGCAGTGATCCTTTCTGGGCTGCCTCTGACCAGCTGGTGGGACAACAGGTCTGGAACCAGAGGCCTGGATGGTCGTGGTGGTCTCAAAGCACCTGGTTCACTGTAGAAGAGCAGCAGCAAACATACGTAAGTGCCACTGTGTTTATCGTGACAGAAGCTGTAAGCTGAACTATGTGGATTTTATTGATTGATGCATGAAGAAATATATGTTCCTACCAAAATGCATTGTAGTAATTTTGTGGATCTTATTAGTGCTAAAAATTGCAAGAGGAAATCTACACGTTTCATCACACTTCACTAAAGTTACCTGGGTGCTTTTAGTGATCCCATCTTCTTGTTCAGATCAGCGATGATGCTGAGTAGGGTGCCCACTTCAGCCTCACATTGAGCCAATTCTGCTGGTGAAGGCTCACCCTCAGGGTCAAGGGTCATGTGGTCGATCTGGGCCATCACTTCCCCATCATACACCGACCCAGTATCCAGGCTGTCACATCTGATCAGGCCAGAATCCTGCAGAACCATAATGTATTCAGATTATAAAATAACTTGGTGGGTCTTATTCTAGTCATGTTTTAAAAAAGTGTTGCAAATGTCTTATTTTAAAATATGTGTCAAAAAATTTGCAGTCTGTGAATAATCCTTCTCCAGTGAAACATGACTGGTAATTAAATTTAGCAAAAATAATATCTCAATATCTTCGTATCTATGTATGAAATCTCTTATACTCTTGAACTGGAGTTTTTGTACTGTTTAGCGGCTATTGTTTTGAGCAGCGGAAAAGGAGGAAACTAAAACATCCTGAGATCCAACATCCTGCTTAGCACATATTTGTGGACCAAACCATCTTTTGTTGTACATATAGATTGTCAGCTAAATGCCTAAACATGAAATTAGAAGCAAATGCCTCTCTTTTATTCTTCTATAAACAACATTAAGTGCCAGAAAATATGCCAAAATGATAAAATTTCCTTTTAATCACATGAATTTCAACATATATTGTGGATACAATAGTTGGCAACATGCATAGAATTCCTTATTCCTAACAAGTCCAGCCAACCAACCATTGATCTATTATACCAAACCATTTTCTAATCAGTGAAACAGATAGGCTATCCAAAAACATGCACAGGGCAAAAAAGCAGAGAAACAGCTTGTGTAGATCACCAGATAAACACTCATAAGGTACACCTACTGGCAATTTAGTGTCTCAGTTTATGGGAGGATGTGAACTGAATGCTGCACTGAATGAGCAACATTGTTCATCAGACCTCCATCGGCTAATTTACAATGTTCAAAACATTCATGACTTCAAAACAAGAAGCTATAAATTCTCTGTAATTATCCAGTTTGTAGATCATGTGTCCATCTGCTAATTTGCAAAGTTCAAAAGAGTTATGACTTTAAAATGAGAAGCTATAAATTCTGTGTAATTATCCAGTTTGAAGATCATGTTCAAACGTACCGTTTTTAATAATAAGGATGATTTGGACTCCATTACAATCTCAGAGACTTTGTCAACTTAACCCAAGTTATGAAACACCTCGTACGTAAAGCCACATGATTTCAAAACAAACACTAAACCTCTCGATCATGACTTACCTCCATACTTAGCTCTCGATGACTGCAGTAACTCCTGTTGTAGCCGTTCACTGCCTACAAAACATTTGACAAACTGAGGAGATGTTTTCTTTGCTTCTTCTGTTTTGTGGTATTATATTTTCCAACAGTTAGTCAGCTGCTGCTGCTGCAGTCTACTCTCTGCATGTCTTCCTACGGGTGTTTAGTGTGATGAATGAAGTCAGTGGAAAACACTCAGAAAGCCATCCCCACCCATTCCCTGTCACTTTGTGTCCTTTCCTGTTTTGTCCAAAGTTAGCTTCCATGCTTTTTTAATAGTAGACTATGACCAATAGTTTGACCTCTGGATAGAAAAAAAAATAGAAAAAGAAAAAAAGATTCAATGATGTTATGTAATTAAAAATGCATGAAGTGAAAATCTATTTGGACTATGACATATGATTTTTGCTTAGTTTATCTGACTTATTGAAATACATTTACAATATGTAATGAATGTAAAACCTACACAGTGAAGCAAATTTACTCAATAGTGAAGGAATATTGGTATCATTACACATCTAGGCTACATATTTGTGCATTAAAAACAGTTACAACTGACAAGGCCTTTACTAGTTTTGGTAAGTATGATATACAGCAATACAGATTCTCTCATCCTGGTAACGGGATGTATCAGGAAATACTTTGGGAGATGCAGTACAGTAGCCAATCATTTGCTACCTGACAAAATGTAAATATATCACTTCTATAGACCTGATACACAAAATGCATAGTATTATACATTACTTACCTTGTGTTTCATATTTACTCAAATTGTTATAGCCACTACTGCCGTTTGTACAACTGTAATTGCCACTAAAATCTCCAAAAATAGGAGAAAAAACTGAGAAACTGACAAGAAAACGTTTCATTCCCTATAAACTCCATTACCCACAATGCCACCAAACTGTGTAGTTCCGGGTTTGATCATTTCCTGTGAGGAAGTAGCCTGTTCAAAACAAACGCTAAGTTAGCTCCTCGATTAAATAGCCTGCAAACTTTCAATGAGTTTTACGATATTTCAATCCTAGACGCATAGCAGCTACAAATCACGTAAGTCTACCTTTTATTTAAACATAAAACACTTAATTCGTAACTATTCGTCTGTTTTGGTGTAATTTATGCTAAAAACGCTAAATGCTAACAGCTCAGCTTGTTACTGCGCTGTCATCAAACACCTGCCTGATGAGGAGTTGTCTTAAAACAGTGTTAAAAAGTGTCCGCTGAAAAGGTTATCTACACGGTCATCATTCCTCCTGTTCATACTGGTGATTTAAAGATGCCTTTCAAATGTGCTTTTAATGTGTTTCCCTGTTGAGCTGCCGTGAAAGTATAGTAACATAAAGAGGGACTTGGGCACAAAAAAAGACTGTAACATATAAAGTTATTTACTTGATTTGACTCATTTGGACAGCTGAGGCTTCATATTAGCTTCAGATAAACTTTAAAATAAATTTTTTCACAGAAAGAGGATTAAATGTTTTAGAATGTGTAGACTTGAATTTGTGGTTGTTGCAGGTGTATTTTGAGGGACAGGTGGAAAAATGAGACCACACATTATATTTTAATGGTATTGATGACAGTAGATGCCGACCACTAAGTAATCACATATGTTACGATTTAAAATGTGTTAATAAACTTTCTCTGCATGGCTTAACTATCTATCCACCCTGCTAAACTCATCACTTCCACTTCGTTGACATCCTTTGAAGAGCTCTAACTAACTATTTTCTTAATTCATCGATCCATAAAATGTCTTTGGTCACTCTTCAAAATGTCTTGTGTTGTCTGACCAACAGTCCAAAGATAGTCAGTATATTTTCATAGAGGAGCATGACAACCAGAAGATATTCACATTTGGGAAGCTTGAATGAGTCAATTTTTTCTTTAAAATTTCTTTAAATGATTATTATGTTGCCATTTAATTTTTCTGTTGGTTGACTAATACATTAATCGAAAAATTATTGCAGCTCTAATCCTGTGTATCCATGGAGACGCCTGAGCCTGGCCCAGCAGATGGAGAGGAGCGTTTGGTGGAGTTGCGACCACGGACACGCTCCAACCCTGAAGGTGCAGAGGACCGTCGCAGCAGCACTGGGAGCCTCGGAGGCAACAGTAATCCCAACATATCTCAGCCCGCTGTGGGCAGTCGTGTTGAGGGGGAGGGCGAGGCTTCGACCAGTGATAGTCCTCCGAGTTCCACCACCACGACCGTCTCCACAGCGGCCGCTCAGACTGCGGCACCTGCTGCTGCTGCTGCAGCAGCGACGGCTGCCGCCAGTGTCTCGATGCCGCTATCTACTGCTGCTGTTGCAGCCAAAGAGAGGCCAAAGCCCACACAACAGCAGCCCCCCCCACTGACAACCCCTGTCCCCCAACCAGCAGAGTACCAGCTCAAAGTTCCCCGCGTGAACTGCCCAGAGAAAGTGGTAGGCTCACATTACAGTTCTGATAAGTTCCACATGAAAATCACGGCTTATTCTCACTACAAAGTTTAAATGCTCGGTTGTTGTCTTTCTCCCTAATAGATTATCTGCTTAGATCTTTCTGAAGAGATGTCTTTACCAAAGTTGGAGTCTTTTAATGGGTAAGCTACTGTATAGTGAACCTTCATTCCCCAGTGATAGTGTGCTTCTGTGTGATATTTGTGATTGCTTCCTAATTTGACTGTCTTTCCACTTAGGTCTAAAACAAATGCCCTGAACATATCCCAGAAGATGATTGAGATGTTTGTCAGAACTAAACACAAGATTGACAAACGCCATGAGTTTGCCCTGGTGGTTGTCAATGATGACGCTCTGTGGGTGAGTTAATGAGCCTTTTAACCTGCTCTTAAGAATAAGAATGATAATAATAATAATAATGATGATAAGAAGAAGACAAAGAAGAAATGTAGTTTGTACTGCACATTTGCAGTGAATTTGCTGCATGCCAATTTACACTGTGTTTTATGTTACGTCTTTTAAATATATCAAAACAGAAGAAATAAGCAATGAATATCTAAATCACCATATTAAAAATTCAGTTTAGTCGCAGCTCACATGACAACCACTGTTGCCTGTTGTCATAGTAACACAACACACTCTCCAGCTTGGGGGATTTGCAGGAGCTCAACAGTCAGGAAAAAAGTGAAGGTCAGAGCAGCAGTAAAAAGATTGAGACGGTAAACAGAGCTCAAAGAAATGCTGAAACATCTCAGATCTCAACACAGACACGAATCTGAGCCGACTGACAAAACATATTATGTTGCTCTCTGATCGCTGCTAAACATAAAAACAAGACAAGAGACATCCTGACAGTGGAGTCACACCTGCAGGATGTTCTTTCTCTATACATCAACATCTCACATGTCCCATTAAAATGCCTGAGGCTTTAAATATGAGCTCATTTTAACTGAAGAAAATGAAAGAAATACATACGAACATATTCAGTTGTTTATTTTAAGTCATATTATTTATCTGTGAATCTGTACAGCACTTGTTGACGTTTACTCGGGAGTGATTGAGAGTGAGCTTATATTGAGAGTGAGGTCATATTATTTAACTAAATAATGATATAATACAGCCTAATATAATGTAATATAATTTCTTTTGAATGGGTGCCATGGTTTAAAAAAGTTTGGGAACCATTGATATACAGCTACCAAATAACATGTCTACACAAGACGTTTTTCCACTTTGCTGGAATATTATCGTTTTTACTTCTTCTCATTCACATGTGTTTGTGTCTCAGCTGTCAGGCTTCACGTCTGACCCCAGGGAGCTGTGCAGCTGTCTGTATGACCTGGAGACTAATGTGTGCGAGTCCTTCAGTATCCTTTCATTCAGAACTGAACCATTAAAATAAATTCTCTAATATGAAGTGATAGAATAATACAATAAGTTCTCAAGTTTTAGTCTTAACTGTCCTCTGTAGACCTGGAAGATCTTCTTAATGTGATGTAAGTACTGTCTGGCTTCAAACATGTTTGCTTTAAAGAACATGACAATAACAAGGAGGGTTTCCAACTGAGGTTATTTCTTCTTTTCAGTCGTCAGAAGATCGAGCTGCCGTCGATGGAGAATGTTCAGACCATCCCGCCTCCATACGTGGTGCGGACAGTGCTCATCTATAGCCGTCAGGCAGGACAGCTACAGTTCAACCCGTCTGAGGCTGTTAGTGTAAGTATGACGCGGCTCACTCATTGTTTCTTTATTTATGTGCATTTTTCCATCCTGAAAGATTTGTTTTCTTTTTGTGTGTTCTCGGATGCTTTTATCAGTGTTGTAACAGTACTTTGAAGTGGAATTCTTACGTGTTCTTGTGTCTTGCTCCAGAAAATGCTTCAATCTCCGTACTTTTTCTTTGACGTTGTTTACCTGCACAACGGTGTGGAGGATCAGGGGGATGAGACCAGCTGGAGGGTGAGTGGAGAAGCTGATGAAGCGAGGATGATCCTAAATTAATCCAAGCACCACTGTCCATCCTCTTAAACATGCAGAGTGGGGATTTATATATAACACACAATGATGTAATCTGGATATGTCCCTGCTGCTGCATTTAAACTATGTGGTCTTTTTTCTGTCTTTAGGACAACTACACCTCTTTCTGCAACCTCGACTCAAAGGGCCTGTGTTATCGCTTTGAGGTTTCCCTGAATGGACCCGCCATCGAGCTGCACAACTGCATGGCCAAACTCTTGGCTCACCCCTTACAGAGACCTTTCCAGAGCCATGCATCTTACAGCCTCCTGGAGGGGGAAGACCCCCAGGACATTGAGGCTACTGTCTAGAACTGGACTCACTCGAAAAACCCTGCTTCTATGGGAAATGCACACTGTAGTTTAACAGAAAAGGACTGGGGTTTCATAAGTACAACTTATCTATTTTTTTCCCTTAACTTGCTGTGGAGCAAAAATAATCTTGGTTTTCAGAATATTCGGAAAAACCAAGCAATGTTCTTAAGGAACAAGAGGGTTTAGAGGGTGATATTAACACAATCACTGTGTTTCAACAAGAAAATGATTGAGAGACTGATTGTTTGAGGCTTAGATAATGATTTAATTATCTTATTGTTAGCTGTAAAATTGGATATCCTGGTGACACATCACCTGGATAACATCACTCTTGCACATGGATAACACCATGCTGAACAATCTTGTGGGTGTGGTAATGAAGTAGATGTCGGAGACCTGAGCAATGGTAGAGAAGAAGAAGATGAAGAGGAAAAAAAAAAAAGTAACAGTAACAGCATGACACACGCTTACATTAGTCCCTAATTTCTTTCAGATCTGATCAGACCACAGTGATGTGTATGTAAGTCTTAAAGGGTGAAAACAGTGCAAACAAATTGCAATCGTGATTGTTTTCCAATAGTGGGATTATTTAGACTTTGAAGTAACAAACTGGAATATGATGTACTGTATCACAATGGTCATACTTTCTGTAATATTGCCTTTCCTTTTTAGTTGGTAATTTCCACCTTTGTTGCCTATTTTAATTTTTAATTTTAATTTTTTAAAGGGTTGTGTTTATTCATTTGTTCATTTGTCACTTGTGTATATTACACAATGACAGAATGTACCTTAATGCAGATGCGGCCTGATTTGATTAATTTTTTTCTTTTGACAGTTATCTCTGTAGTGTTGATGCTTCAATTGTGAAAAAAGGCCCTTCATACTGCCAGTCTAGTTGCACTTGAATCATACTGTACAGATGAGCCTTCTGAAGCTGTTTCTTGACATAAAAAAGCATGTTTAATCATATTTTTCATCGTCATATGTTGAATTTTGTGTCTGTGCTTTATGCATTCTCGTCACGAGATGGCAGCAGATTTCCTCTGGAAATGAGGCAGATACTGAGCTCAAAGACCTTGTCGAAGAAATGGAGTTACATATTTATAAAAGCACTACATTATATGTTCAAAGCAAATGTTTGTTTGTTCTTTATTTTGTTTATCTGTATTGCTAAAATCTACTGATATCATTACTCTGAAGCCTTATATTGTTGAACTTGTAATGACATCATGATTAAGCAGTTATTGTATATGTTATCTCTTATCCGCCTGTGTCACAAATATTACTTCAATGGTAAAGATATATTTTCCTTTATAATTAATTTGTCTGGTCACTTATCTTAAGAAGTGTTTTTATCTTGGTCTTTAACCATTAGGTTTCCTGTTGTTGTTCAGAAGGTGATCCGATGTCTGTCCTGCCTCCTGATAGTCACTCATTTTCTGTCACTCTTACACGCCTTCATAAATTAGTTTTTTTCCGGTGAGGACAGGTTGTCAGGGAGACAATGGGGAGCAGGAAAAACCCGGGCCCAGAGGACCTTTCCCCTTTCACACCCTTCCCCAGCAGAGTTGTGCGTTCCCCACGTCATCACTTGCAGATAACAGCACGGGGGTGGGTTTTTTTTTTTTTTTTTGGGGGGGGGGGGCTGTGTCTGAGCTGCGGGGAGAATTTGTTATTCCCTCATCCCTGAAGAATGACAGGTCCCTATTGTTTTCATTCTTTCACTCCTCCACTGCCATGACTCCTTTCCGTGCCTGCTTGGGACAGGATATGGTGGACATTTTTGTTTTGTGTGTTATTCTCTGCTTTTTCTCCTTACATGGTTTACTGTGTTCATCTATTCAATGGAGGAATGTGATCAGGAACTCTGTGTAAATCCGCCATAGCTATATATATATATATATATATATATATATATATATATATATATATATATATATATATATATATATATATATATATATATATATATATATATATATACACATTCCTCCATTGAATAGATGAACACAGTAAACCATTTTATCTATCTGTTTATCTATCTATCTGTCTATCTGTCTATCTATCCATCTATCCATCTATCCATCTATCCATCTATCCATCTATCCATCTATCCATCTATCCATCTATCCATCTATCCATCTATCCATCTATCTATCTATCTATCTATCTATCTGTTGCACTGGTGACGGATTCTTCCTAGTGTCTTGAGATCATGTGCTCAGCGTGGTGGAAAATAACTGAGCACACTTACTGAAAGACTTTATTTAAGATACTTCTACTTTTCTTTGAGTATTTACATTTGATGCTACTTTATACTTCTGCTCCACTTCATTTAAGAGAGCGTAATTGTATTTTCTTGCTCCACTACAGTTAAAATTACTTACAGATCAAGATTTTATACATAAAACAAACGATCATTGAAAAAAAGATGTATTATAACATATATCCAACTCCTGTTAAGGGGTCCTGTGTGTTTTTGGGGCTCTACCCACTCCCCTTCGTTTTATGATACTTTGCCCCATGTGAACACGGTATAAACTACAAGTACGTTTTAAAACCAGATTTTGAAACACACAGTCACAAAACCAGGGTCACCATGATTGGGTAATATGCATGACACATCTTAGGTTGATATTGTACTTATAACAAATTTACAGTTAATCAAGTTACATGCAACTACAGATGTCACAGCTTGGGGTCTGGAGCCCTGAAGCAGTTGCTCAATTGGTAATCAAGGCTTGGCTGAAAGTGTATCAGTATAAAGTAGTTAAAATTTGCTCTATTTTGACCGGCTACAACACGGCTACATGCATCCATAATATTAATTCAGTAATATAGTGCATCATAGGTTCTTCTGATACTTGGAAGTATTTAGTGTGGACTTTTATTTAAGTAACAATTTTGAATGCAAGACTTTATCATGAGGTGTATTTTTAAACTGTGGCATTACTGATGTAAATAATACAAGTACGTCTTCCACTTCTGTGTCTAGACTAAATAATAAAATGTGTCAATCTGCTCACTGTTATATATTGATTTTTATTATGTGATACGTAGAGCACATTAATCACATATGTTTTCTTTCTATGTCTTTCTGATAAGTGATTATCTTGTCTAATGACTAATATAGCACATACACTGAGGTGTAACTACAGTTATTCCCCTGAAGCCCACCACTCCAAACAAACCATTGTTTTCCATTTACTTGGAACATTTTGACAGTTTGAGCGGCGGTGCTGCTGGAGGCTGTAACTGTGACAGAGGTCAATGAGGGAGGAGAGGAGAGGGAGGTGAGGTGAGGGCTGGGCCAGGATGGACTGGAAGTGTGCCTCCTGCAGCATTTATAAACATGGCCCCTTTACACACCTAAGGGTCATTGTTTACATCCATCCATACATGCCATTTCTGTCTGGCAGAGCTGTAGAAGACTAATGATCATCTAACTTCAGGTTCTTTTTCCATTTCAGCTTGACTGGCATAGACTTGAAGCTTCAGCACCTGTTCTGCAGAGAAGACCACATCAAAGGGGAAACCTTGTGGATTTTGGCTACCAAAAAAAAAAAAATCATTCCTGTTTACATCTTCCAAACCAGCTGCCATCATTTCTCCCCCAACAGCCATGTACAGTTCCAGCTACTCCAGGGCCAAGTTTGGCCTGGAGGGAAAGGAGCCTCTTCACAGGCCCAAAGGGAAGAGTTGCGGCTACTACATGAGGATCGTCTTCTTCTTTTCCTCTCTGATCCAGTCCCTCATCATCGTCAGCTTGGTGCTCTTCCTCATCTATGGACAGCCCGAGAAGTCTGCAGAGGAGAAGAGAGTGAAGGTCAGTGATTTGTTCCTGCTCATTAGTTCAGAAGTGTTGTAAGCCAAATAAAAATACTCAGATTTAAATAATTTCTGTTTGATGTAGGTTCTCAACAAAAAAGTTAAAATACCCTGTCCAAAATTTTTAAACTATCATGAGTCAAAGTGAGGTAACAATAAGCGAAACACATTTTTTTCACTGGAAGGGGACTGTAAGAGACTTAAGTGGGCTTTCTGCAGCAGCTCTTGACAGGATTCAGTTTTGCAGAATCAACCATCACTAACCCTAACTCAGTTGTTTCTGACACAAAACACTAAGACATTGTATTGGCATTATATTTTTTCATTTTACAATGTGATGATATTGCATTCATATCTGTGAAATACATTGAATCTGATGATGCTGAATGATTTGTTGTCATGAAGGAGCTGGGGCTGAACTTCAACAAGCTGAGTGAGAACAACATCCAGCTGAGGAAAGAGAAAGGGGAGCTGGGAGCTCAACTGGCAGCTCGCACAGCTGAGAAAGGTGCTCTGGAAAAAGAGATTGAGAAGTTGAAGACTGATGCCAACAGCACAGAGTTCGGCTTAAAAATTAAATTAGTAAGTACATGACTTGATTCATGTAGGATATTGGTTGAATGTTTGCATCTTGTGAAACACAGAAAAGTTAATACCAGGTTTTTGCTAGACTGTATTGAGAAGCAGGTAATTTTGTGAAGCTGTTAGTTTTCATTGCCTCTAAATTATATTTGAAAAATGTTCTTTACAGCAATCAAGGTTTTTACCATGTGTTGGTGTTGGAAAGGATACAATATGAACATTTCCTCAAGCATTGTTGTAGTTTTCCTACCATGATAATTAAATATGTTCTACAAATCATTAATCATCCTGCAAATGTTGTTTTTTCCTCTTAACAGGCTAACTGTGAGAGGACGACTGCAACTACACGTAGCATGATGATGCGGTGTTCCAACCCTCCGATACAGCCTCCTGTCATTGTCACTTCAGGCGGTATGTACTCCCAACCCCAAGTTTAATACTAAAATATCGCTTAAACATTGCACAATTACTCTTCTGATAACTATTCTCTCCAAATGTTGCACATGGCAATAATTAACATATGTGTTTGTAGTTCTGCAACATACATCAAATGATCAAGTTAGTATTCAAATAGAGTAAAGAAAATATTCATAAAACGCAGAAAATGGCAGTGTTAATAAAAGTATAATTTTCAATTTACGTTTTTCTGTGATAACACCGTTTTTTCCCCGAACTCTTCAGGTGAATTAAAGACCTTGAAGAGCCTCAATGCCCAGCAGAGCGCCATGATAAACCTCATTGAGGCAAACTTCACCCAGATGGTTCAGTATCTGAACCAGGAGAGAGACAACGCCCTCAAGGACCGAGACACATATCACCAGGATACCATCACCCTGCGCAGGGATAACGCCATGCTGAAAGAACAGCTCACCACCTACTCCAGGTATCGCATGTTTGTCCTGTTTCCTTTGTGTGAGTAAATGACCATGAAACGTTATAAGAATAAAGACATTAAAGGTTTTATATGTCTAACTAGGAAATGCAAAGAGGACTTTGCTCATTCACTGGACGGCATCCAAACGGTGACCAGTGATTTCCTGAACAAGATCAATAACCTGTTTCCCCATCAGCTGACCTTTCACCTCACTTGTGAGCGCCAGCAGGAGCAAATGGAGAAGATAAGAAACAGCTGCACTAATCTGTCCAGAGACGTGGAGAATAAGTTTCAGATGTACTTAGACAACGTGGGCAACAAGGTGTGTGCATGCAGCATATTTTCTGATTTTACAAGATGTGACCCTTTGAACTTGAATTGTCTAGGTGTTTTCCATGTTTCAGATCTGTTCTCACATCTGTCTAGCCAACTTTCCTTTAAAATATGCTTAAGGTTGATGGAATATTACAAGAACAATTTGGATGGGAAATCAATTTCTCAAGGGAGGAAGTCTATCCGCTGCATCCTTTTTGATGAATCTAGCTAAAGAGACAGCCTAACCCTCTGAGGGATAAAGTCAGGGTCAAAGCGGAGGTGAAGCATGAGGCCCTGCTGACACAGCAGTCATGTGAAGGACAGCAAATACATATCTTCAGCAAATATATGTTTTTTTTTAACTCTAAAAAGCAAGATTTCATATAGATACAACTCTGAGTGAGGAGACAAATATAGTTTTAGTGTTGGAACATATTTTCCCATTAGCCATTAATGATTTTAATTATGTGCAGGAAAAATTTGAACACAACTTTTCCAAAAATGAATTAATGAAATGTGCTTTTGCCTACTTTGTTAGTAATAAGTCACTTGTCAGTTATTCAGCTTTTTTACATGCAGGCAAAATTTCCAACAGATATTTTATATTGACACATACCAGAGCCTAAGCAAATAAGTTTGTAATGCTTGGACGTGGATGGGATTTACTCAAAATGAATCATGAATGCGCTACATTTAAACTCAGTTGAAAAAGCTCTTAAAGATACATCATGTATGATCTGTTTTTTTGGACATTTTATTATATCATTGTTTGTGTTTTGAATTAATTTTTTATGGAGTTTTGTCTGTTCTGTGGGTAAATAAAAAAAGTGGGGCCAGAGGAGGATTTACAAAATAGGCCCCATAAACACACTCTGAGTTACAGAGGCAGACAGCCTGAGAGATGCCACTACATTACTGAGCACCTGAGCAGAGTGGTTATTTTGTGATCAGGAATTTTGGTCATTTTTTGAGTTTAATATTTGCAAATTTAATGAAATGATCAAAACTTAAAATATTTAGTTGCTAGGATCTTATCCACCCGTCCAAAATGTTATAAGTCAGCGATTATATATATTTCTAAGCAGATTGATTGTTGTAGAAGCTTCTTGTGACCACAGCGTTACTTTATAATGTAAATGTGAAAAAATCATAATAGGTCTAAATATACTGTGTTTAGGTTTGTTAACATTCAAATTCATCAAACGTACTTTTCCATTGTGTGGATACATTCCACTGATTCAGCTGCATACTTTGGAGAGTATAATTACTTTGTGTTACAGGTCCTCTATGGTTTATTTAGAGCAACATTAACATATAGTTTCTGCCCCTTAGGGAGACATTTAGTTTAGATTTCATTCTTACATCACATGTACGACATGTACCGCAGCATGACGTTGAGGAAAATGAACATTAACAAACACTTATGTTGTCAACATTCAGATAGAAATAGACACAGTGAACAAAAACAGGTACAATTATGTAAAGGCACCATCTGTAAACATATTTGGTGCTGTAGACTAAATGACACATTCTTCATCTACAGCAGATTGTCGCTCTCAGGGGCCTCTCTTGATACTCTCTGTCAGCATGCCTGCTTCTTTCTGCTGCAATTTTTTGAAAAGCATATATTTAAAAGGAACAACATGACATCAGATGAATAGTACATAACATTTGTTTTTTTTGTTTTTTAAATGATTTTCTTCTTCCAGGTTGCAGAGATCCAAGGCCTGTCAAGTCGTCTGGTGGTGCAAAACTCACACATGGCCACCGAGCTGAAGCAGTGTCAGCTCAGTCGCAGTGAGACACTCGCCGATACCGCAAACCAGCTGCAGCTCAAGCAAAAGAATCATGATGACCAGGTAGAGTATATTTGTACACAGATGTGTGATAGTACAGAATTGTATATTTGTGAGGGTGGAAAACAAAAGCATGGGGTTTTAAAGGTATGACTGCTAATTTACTTTATTTTTATGACTATCTTTATTATATTTTCTATTATTTTTTACACAGTTTTCCCTTTAAAATAAAACATGCATATTTTGTTCAGATGGAGAAATTACTGATAGAGCAGAATCGAATGAGAGACCAGAAGAAACTGCAAGAGGACAGTTTGGCACTGAAAGAGAGCGAGCTGAAGACTCTGAAAGAGATGGTCTCTGCTCAGCCCAATTGCAAGGTAAAGTACATACTGGGGACCTGCCATTTATTCTGTGTATACATGTGAAGGGGAATCAGGGAAGGCAGCACCCGCAAATGGTTTTAAACCTTCATTCACTGAGGACAAATGATCATTTTTGTGCCCCAGTAATGCATGTCTGCTGGTGTTTCAGCATTTTGCTATTTCTATTTTTTTTAAAGTCAGTCAAGGGATTCAAACCGGCAACTTAGAGGTTAAAAATGATAAAAACTCCTACTTTTAAATGTCTTGTGTTTGATTTTCTGAGCATATTCACAAGAGTACCATTCACATTTCCACTCTTAACTGAGATTTACTCCTCTGATTACATGAACATCAGTGCATAGAAAAGTGTTGTGTTGTGTGTCAGCAGAAAAGAGGAATCTGAGGGCAGCAGGAACAGGAAGGATGGGCTGGGAAGATAACAAAGGAAAACAATTTTAAACAGAAGTTCCAAAAGTGTCTGTGCAGGTGTCAGAAGAATCACTACAAATCAGTGTGTTTGTGCCACTTGTTAATTAATATTATGTGTTTTGCAGTTGGGTCTCCCAAAAGCTCTTGGCTTTGAGGTGGGCTCACAGCCGAACAGACAAACTGTCCCCAACTGGTCTCCTATTGGAGCACCTGTTCTCAGAAAAACTCCAACGGTAAATTTTATATTAGATTAAATACCTACTGTATCAGATTCCTGTTTTTACAATCAGTGAGTGGAGATGTGATATGATATTTAATCGTAATTGTTTTCTCTTTCAGGTGAGATAAAATGAACCACACAGATGGTTTCATTCATTCAAAGCACCGGTATTATGCCAGAGCGATCAACGTTCTGCCTTTAAGGAATTAAAGGACATGTAAATAATTCTGGACATACTTCACCAAACACATCCTGTAAATATTTTCACTCCACATTAATGACATATCTTGTGCTTTTGCTCTGTGCATGCCTCATGTGGCTCCACTCTGAGAAAATTTTTGTTTTTTTTGTTTAAATATTTGCTGTGAAAATGTAAAAATGTTAATGACACTGCTGTAAATATGTTTTTTCTGTAAGTTACTCACTGTGGTTTGTGTGGTTAGGAAAACATATATTGTAAATAATTTCTTTATCTTTTGAATTAAACTTTTAAACTGAGCACAGAGTAACTTTATTGTCTTCTTTTGTCTCTCTGGTATTAAAAATACACCAAAGAATCAGACAGACTTCAGGCAGCAGCTACACACTTGTATGCTATAAACAGAATACTCTTTAAATAGCTACATTTATGTTTCCTACTATTTTTAGTTTTAATTTCTCCCAAGTGCCGGATGACAATACCGACATCGAGCAAGCCATAAACACTTTGTCACACCCACACAAGCAATCAGTCTAAAATAGTCTGTCAGAAATAAGAAGTCAGAGATGTGGTAGGAATTAGACTTAAAGTTGCTGCTTTTATGACTCATTCAGTTAAAATATTCAGACTGTAAATCTATTTATTGCCCTTTTCATGGTGTATTTCACATGTACATTAGATGTTATATGAACTGTTCTCAGGCTTTACTACTTCCTTTTCCTTTCATAAGCACAACGTGATGAGCACATACAGATCCGTAGCTGCACAGGGCTTTCTTGGAACATTTATGTTTCCTTAATATCCATAAATATAGCACATTGTTTGTGAAAATTGTGTGTTCAGTATGATGCAAGAGAATACTGACATATAATAAAACATAATTATACATCTATAGGCAACACATTTCAAATATCTGAAATGCTTTTAGCAACTAACTGAAAGACAAATGATTGCAGATGATGTTACATTCAGTAAAAGTGTTTCATGGCGGTGTCTGTTAGGAGTTTGGACACCTCAGAGTGAGAAATGATCAGATTTATTTTTGGTTTTTTTCAATTTTCTGTTTTTTTTATTGTATTTAGTTAGTTTCATATGTATTTTTTATTGTGCTTATGTACATGATCATTTATTTATAAATTATAACTTTTTATTCACAAATAAATGTATCAAACTAAATGGAAATGTCAGCATTTTCTATTTTTAATTCTTAAAAAAAAAATAATAATGTTTCAGTATGTGGGACTATTTTTTTTAAAAACTCACCCTAATTTTACAGTGTTTAAATCTGAATGTTTTTATTCAGATACTGTGATTATTATAAGATTATCTGGATTTATTACACTGTGACAAAAATGTGGTTAATCTGGATTTTCTGGGTTCACCAGAAATATTAATACATTTAATTGGTGAATCATGATAAATGTTAATTATACATTTGCAGTGATGAAAGAACAAATGTTTTCATATAAACTGCAGTGATAATTTGCAAAAAGTCATTAATTTTTTACTTATATCAGAGCTTATATCAGAGCTATGGATATGGAAAAGTTCTACTATGATCTGGACAGGACAAACATTAGCCCCTCCATTCTGTATAGGAAAACACGCAAAGTCAAACTCCCAGGCTCACTGCACTGATGGATGTGAGTGTTACAGGTGAGTGAGTCTGTCTCCTGTCCTCAGGAAATCCTTTGGACTGTGTTAACGGCAAGCAAAATAGTTGGCAAACCCCGAAGCCCTTGAATCAACTTTTAAGAGAAAGGACGAGGAAGAAGGCGAGGACCATCCTGGCAGATAGCTCCCATCCTCTCTTCAGCCAATTTGAGCCTTTGGGCTCCAGGAGGTGCTATCAAGTCTATACTATAAATGTATTTAAGAAGTTCTTAATCCCAAGTCCCACAGATATTGACATTAAATGTTTTTAATGTGTAATGTGGCTTTGTCTATGTATTTCTTTTAGTATCTGCTTGTCTGTATTTATGTTGTTGTTTCTTGTGTTTGGTGAGCCGAAGACAATTTTCTACCCAGGTGGAAAATAAAGATTCATAAATGTATCAATAAGTGTTTCAAATGCCATGGACACATGGACACACACACACACACAAATATCGTCACTGTCACATTTGTGGATATTACGCAGACTTACATTAATTTCCGGAGACTGACCCTAACCATCACCACTATTTGCCGGACCCAAACTAACCTAACCTTAACCACTGAACCAAAGGCAGCTTTTTTCCCAATTGAGGACATGACTTTTGTCCCCAATCAGACAAGCAGTCCCAGGCGAATTCTGACTTGTCACCAAAAGTAGTCTATGACGCACAACACATACACACACACACAAACACACACTTTAAGGCCATTGAGTACAGGGTGGAACTGGCTACACTGGACCCGGTTACGTCAACACTGCATCGTCAGGACATCCATTAATCCAAACCAAAGGAAACTGACATACAGGAAGCTAAAAGTACCGCTCATTAGTCAGCTGTAAATCCAATTGTGACACAAACTTTGGTTGAGTCATGGTTCAAAATTGCAAGGAGGATGGGAGATGTGTTGCCCGCTTGTGTGTTTGATACTCTTAAAGTTTTGTCCTTTTTTTTTTTTTTTTTAAATTCCACTTAAATCTACAGATTGATGATTGTTATGATTGAACTATTGACATTGTATGAATTATTTCAAATTTAGGCTTATATTTGCCGGTGTATTTTATTCAATTCAATTTGGTCCTTCATTCAAATATACATGCACATCTTTATTCTTATGTTTTTTTCCATTTTAGCTTTTAATTTAATCTTATAATTTATTTCATTCTTTTAAAACCTTATTTATGTTACTTTTAAAATAGTTTTGTGTTTCTTTTCGATCTTGTCTTAATGCCATTTTACATTATATACAGTTAAGCACTTTGAACTGCTTTGTTGTTGAAAGTGCTAAATGGAGTTTGTCTTACTTTCTTACTTACACATTTTTGTTTTTCATTTAGTAGGTTTATCTTTCGGTTGATACGTTGCCATGCAACTGTTTCTTAAATAAAGAGACCAATAATGATCTGTAAAGTGCTCCAACCCAACCACATTATCCTCAATAGTGCATACTAGTGCATAAGAATATATCCGTATCCAAGTATTAAAAACTGTCAAATATTGAAAGCTGGCGTTCTGGGAAGATTAGTTACCTTATAACTTATAACAAATAATTACATTTCAAATAGTTCAAATAGTTCCTGATTTCAATTAAAAAAAAATCTAATTCTGGGGTATCTTATGTTGGCTAAGTTCCTGTATAGCTGCTTGTGGTTAAACAACATTTGAGAACTAAAAGAAAAAAAGTGATTTTGTTGTGAAGGAACAAATAAACCTAGTTGTTTTGGTGTTGTGTACATAGTTCAGGTACTTCAAAGATGAACCAGGCTCCCAAATGTACTGATTTGTATGACAGCAAGTCCCACTTTTAGCTCATACTCCCCCTCTGCTGTAATTAATCAAGGAGAACATGAAAGGACTAAAAGGCTGACAGAGCAGTACGGAAAGAGGAAAGGTCAGGTAGCAGAAACAGCAAGGAGAGAGACAAAAAGACGGGAGATGCGGGCAGTTATGTTGGTGTACAGCGGGGCAAATGTCGTCAGAGACTGGGAGAGGAGAAACCAACTGGGGAAGAAGGGTGAGGAGTTCAACAAGGAAACATAAATATTTGATCAAGGCCAGACTGACAGGGGAACAAAGGCCACATAGAGCATCGCCTCCAAAAATGTCCCTTTCCCACAGAGCAGAAAGAGCTGGGTCAGTCTAACTTTCTTTACATACTGTATATCTATTTATGCTTTATGCTGGGAGGTGGACGTAGGATGAAGTTTACAATGAAACAGATCAGAAAACAAAGCCTTCACAACATGTACTTCATTTAATGTCAGCTACGGGCAATTCAATCTTTGCAAGAATGAGTAAGCGCATGTGTAATATAAATCACATTCATATATTTCATTTAATGAGGGTTTTATCACACATTACATACAGCGTTTGGCAAGTTAAGATATTCTTGGTGTCTTGACATTAGGTGTTTGTATGCCAGCACATAATGTGAAAGTGTAAGACGAAATATTGAATTGTAAAAGCAAGTGTGGAAAAGTGCAAAAAAACAAAAAAAAGACTCACAGTAACATGACAATGCATGGTATAACTAAAATCAAAAGTACCAAACAATCGTCTGCCTGCCTTATCTGTTTGATTCATAGGAAAAAATGATTTGTTCCAAAAATGCATATGATCACTTTTAGACCACATCAAACATCCCATATGTGAATTGAAAGTCAACATGTTAAAGGAAAATTCACACGTTAAATAAATGGTTCACTACCTGTGCCTACTGTATTGAAGTCAGAAAAATGCAAAAATTCAGACTTAGTTTCTCATCACAGTCATGCAATGGAGACATCTGGGGTTTAAGACACTAACCATGTAATTGTACCATCCATTGCTCAAGACAACCCAGGGACGTTTGTTGCATGTCATCCCTAATCTTTCTCCTCTTATTCATTATTAATTCTCCACTATCTGTGTCAATAAAAGGCAAAAATACCCATAAATAATACAAGATCTCACGAACAGAACAAACACACACACGAAGGAGTGCAGCTGAAGCGATACCTGCTCCCAAAAAACAAATTCTTCATTGTCCTGCTGCACAAATAAACATCCAAACTTTGAGTCCATGGCCTTGCACAGGTCTCTGGAGCTGACTTTATTTTGCAGTACAAAATTTACCTTGGCTGTTCAGTTGCAACCCAAGAGCCTAATATTCACCTATCAAAGGCCTTCAAAATCTATTTTTAAATTACGACTTCCAAACACTTGTCCAGCATAGGCCTCTGAGGCACCTGTCATCACGCTTGACTATTTTCAGTGTATTAACAAAAAACAAACATCTCTGTGTCTTGGGATCAGCGTGATTCTGCAGCCAAGAACAGGAATTTCATTCTTCTTACTCTCGCTGTGCCTCGAAGCCTGGCATAATGCCGATGCTGTGCCTCTTTTGTCCCATTTTCTCTACCGATACTCTGGGACCACACGAGAACACAGCCTTCCTCTCTGGGCAGGCTATTATTACATGTACTTCATGTTTTTGCTGCTAGCCATCTGACTATTTTCCAATACAGAAGTCTTTGAAGATGATATCCAGGATCTCCTCTGCTCCGACCCGTCCAGTAATCCGGCCCAGGCTGGTGAGAGCCAACCGGACACCCTCAGCTGCCAGAGCTAGGTCGGTATCACGGTATTGCTGGTACTGAGCCAGGGCCGCAACACACTGCTGCAGGTGGGCCCTGTGGCGAGCCTGGGTCAGGGTGGGGGCACTAGACAGAGGGTCGCCACACCTAGAGAGGAAGTCAAAGTACAAATTGAACCGGAGCAATAAAACATTCAATATTTTGTGTTTTTTTTATACTAAATTTTTTTTTTTGAAAACAAAGCAATTACATGGCTTAAAAAAATCTGATTTAAATGAGTGCGAGAAGTCTGATACCGCTATCATATCTGTCTATTTAATGTGAAACTGAAGACAGTAGTCGGTAAGCATAAAGACTGGAAGCAAGGGGCAACAGCTAACTTGGCTCTGCCCAAAGATTAAAAAAAAAAAAGAAGCCACTTACCAACCCCTCTGAACCTCACTAATTTACTCTTTATATGTCATTGATTTAATCTGTAAAAAACTGAAGTGTATTCCTTTAAGATTTCTTATGAAATCATCACAGATCCCCAAGAAACAATCATTCGACAGTCTTTCCCATAAATCATCGCCCTGGTACTATAAAAATGTAATAAGTTAAAGGAACTCACAGAGTCTTGACACTGCTGTGTAGCACAGTGAGGAAATCATGCAGTCCCTCATTTGTGTGGCAGGAGAGGAGACAGACAGGAGGGAGTCCAGAGATCCATCTCAGCTCCCCGTCCAACGTTTGCCTCTGTTCTTCAGGCAGCAGGTCTGTCTTATTCAGCACCAAGAGACACCTGTCTACAGGAAATGTGATACGTAGAGAAAGGATTTTTTTATGAGAAATGTAAAAATTATGATGATAAAAAAAAACTTTTACTGTCCTTCAAAATTCAGTTGAAAGTCTCTCTCCAGCAGAAGAAGAAACAGATGAGTTCTAGCGACAATACCTGTGTGATGCTGCTCCTGAGAGGGCAGGACACTCCTCAGGTGTTCCTGAAGGAAGGCTACAGCTTGCTGGGTATCAAAAGGAAGGGGAGCACAGTCCACAACCACCAGAGTCAGATCTGCCTGCTCCACCCTGGAGAAAACAAGAAAACAAAGCAATTCATGAGTCAGCTTTTTTATTTTTAATACAGAATATTTTTGTATCTTAATCTCTACATTATAGGTCAAATGGATCCAACCTATCCAACTGATATCATATCAATATCATGCTAGACTAGACTCACTATGATATCACATTACGATCTTCCTGTTGCCTGTTCTAATGTCTTTGAACTGATCACACTGTTGCGTGTAAAATAACAAACACACTTTGGGCATGATATACAAACTACTGATGTACATGATTTCAAAGCTGGCTGTAAAATAATCCACTGAGATTTTTCTGGTTACTTGAGTACATTTTCTACATCATTGCATTTTTGCATATTACAATATTAAGTCAAAGTTTGAGAAATATGGAATGTCATTCCATAAAATTACAATTCTGGGGACGGCAACAGCTGCAGGTTGTACGCCGATATGATGCCTCAGAGCAGAATTGTGGCTCCTTGGTCTCTATCTTTGGGACTTGAGTCATATTTAAAAAGGGAATCAATATAAATGTTATTCATTTTGAATACCTAGGATGCTGCTGCCACCAGCACAGACCCACTGCTGTACCTCGGGTCTCGCTGTGAGGTAGAAACAGCAGCAGCAGCAGCAGCGGATGCTTGTACTCACCACGTCCTTCCTGCAGTGACCCAGGTCATGAGCCTCTGACCTGCTCCCTGCACAGAAAGTTCCCTATAGAACACAAACTGCCCACCCTTCCTATAGAGCCACCAGGTCACCCAAATAACTTACACCATTCATAATGGATGGTATTAAAGAGAGTGTTTGCACTGAAAATTGTATTAGTGCAGTCAGATTTTCATTTGTCTTTCATCTGATTTTACTAGTTGCAAAACAAATCTTAAGTCATGCTTTGGTTGTTTCTCAAATTACAAAGAACATGTCAAACAGTATATTTTCCCAATAACAAGGTGAGTCAGTGTCCCGCTACATCTTCTACCACTTAATAAATGTGGCTGGTATTGGTATGAATGTAGTGATTTAATGCCTTATTACTGCACCAGATGCTTTCCCCCTTGCCAAGAACACAAGTACTGGGGAAACACTTGACATTTGTCTTTTTTTGGCATGTAAATTAGCATACTTTTTAGTGAATATTTGCTGAGTCTTTAAGTTCTCAATTATGTTAACAGGCTGATGTTGAGCAGCTATAATGTTCACCATGTTTCCTACTTAAGTGAGTTAACATGCTAAAAAGTGATAATTAGAATTAAACACAAAGTACCCGTGATAAAACATGCCATGTCATGTATATGCATGCAAGTGTATAAAAGTACATCTAATAGTGTGTGTGCACAGGCGTCCATTGTTCTGTTTGTTTGCCTGCTTGCATATGATAAAGCCGTGATGACGGGTGCAATGAGTATTACTATTCTTCCATTATGTAAACAGTGGAAGCAGCTGTCAAGTGAACGGCCATGTCAATTTTCAACATCATACCACTTGAGGTAAATCTTCTACAATGAGGAAAGGTGGCTCATCATTACATAACCTCCTCAGGGTGTTTGTTCCATGTATTTATAACTATGGTTCAGCAATAATATAAACTCAGGAGGCTGCGCAGACATTACATTATAGTACATATAACATGATGCACAGGGGAAAGGAATGACTAATTTCTTCCTTTCTTTGTTCTCCAGGACAGCATCCATCTCAGGACTAACTTGTTCAGTCTCATATTAGGAACACATGGGCTACACATGAGCAGCATTGCAAATGTGCTACTACCTTTCCCGAGCCCGTCGTACCCCCTCCCTCTCCACCAGGTCTGGGCTGTCTCTGAGGCCGGCTGTGTCACTCAAGAGGACAGGGAAGCCGCCGATGTCCAGTGCTGTCTCCACTACATCCCTGGTGGTCCCAGCAATGGGGGACACGATGGCTGCAGGCCTCTGGCCTGGATTTAAGAAGGTTAAAGATTAAAGGACAAGGCTGGCAATATTCCGTCTCTTGATACCCTTCAGCTTACCCAGTTTGTCTGTGACTCTCAGCGCTGAGGCCATATGTTCCTTCTGAAGAAGTAAATCTTCAAAAATGGATCAAAAATACACACTATCATTTCTTTAAAAAGAATCAGTAATTTCCTATAACTGCTGGGCACCAGTTTTAAAAAATGTTAATCAGGAGTAAAAAGAGCATTCGCAGGCAACTATTTTTAGCAGCAGGTTTTAGTTCTCTAGTGAGTATTTACAGCAGCAGGATGCCGTTTATGGGATCGATTCAATATAAATTACAGTTCCCATGTTTATCATAATAGGAGAACATGTCTCCTGGTGCAACGGTGTGACTCACAAATGTGTTGTAATTGGTTGACGGCACAACGGAATAAGCTACAGTATATCAGACATTGGCTACACAGACAATACATGTTATTGGTTTCGTTTTTTACATGAATTTATTGACAAAAAGAAAAAAAAATATATAAATACAAATCCCAAATGAGCCCTGAGTTTCAAAATTAATATCTCAGAAACATGATCATCAAAATCATTTTGTACATTTTCCCTAAAAGCCGGTCTCAAAATCTCAAAACAGAGAAAAAGAATAGCCCTTCCTAATCTTTTTTTCCCCTATGTCAAATAACTCATTAATCTTCATTTATTCAATTCAAATAGATCATTATTACTTGTCAACGCAGACTGGGTGAGCTCAGGCCATTGGTAGGACTAATAGGAAGAGGAAATGATAACAGGATTTTATCTGAAGTTTGACAAATACTGCTGTTATTCTGATAGGAAGCTGTGAAGGGCCCCTGCCAAGCCTCCACTCTGAGTAGTTTATTAATGACTCTAAATGATTTCAGGATACGATACTGTAAACAAATATAACCTTACAGCATAAACAACAAAGGTTTTAGGGTGACACCAAACATGAGAGGAAGTGTTTAGGAGTGACAAAATCAAGATGCTATGTGTGGAAAGTGTAAAATATAGTTTTTTATTGTATATTAACTGTCCTTGCTACATTATCAACTGCAAATTACTGCAGACTGTGGCTCAAATGTCATCAGGAGCCTGACCAGATTACTAAGAAGGCTAAGACTACATTCCTGTGCTATGAAAGCATGACTTTCCAATCTATTTAGATGAAAGATTTAACATTTAAGCAAATAAAATACCTTCTGCAAACTCATTTAGCTGATGAAGGCTGCAAGATGTGGTGCAATTGGACCTCAAGTTAACTTTATTTTGTCAAACTTCTATTTCCAAGGTCAACTTCTGCTCAAAATTTAAACTCAGTTATTTTTTTAATCAAACCTTGAATGTTGGAGCTGAGGGTCGAAGCATACAACACTAATCCGCACGTCGACTTTCAAGCTGTCTGATTTCTAAGTCAGATTGCTGCTTGTTTCTAAATTTATCTCCTCCACAAAATCCTGTCTTGGCAAGGAAACTTTTTTTCTCACCTTCTGTGCACACAGTGTTTGCATTTGAATGACTCTACATTTCACAATATCTTTTTATGTCATGCTGCTTATGTATGACTGATTCTACCTTCTTCTCATTCAAGTCATGACTGACAGCCACATGATTCAACACTTAAGTCTGCCTTTAGAAGATAGTGTATCACATATAAATCCTAATCACTTCATGGTGTGTGTGTGTGTGTGTGTGTGTTGGATTTCTTGGGTCTCTTACAGAGTGCGTTAAGGAGACTGCTTTTCCCTGCATTAGTGGCTCCTGCGATGACCACCTGGACTCCGCTGCGCAGCCGCTCGCCCCTCCTCTCATCCTTTAGGTGTCGCTCCATCTCTGTTTGCAGATCATACAAAGATCTGTCCACTGTGGTGGTGAAAGGGAGAGAGAGACAAAGGAGAGAACAGGACATGACAATGTTTTACTGTTTAACTTCACTTTCTTGGCCTTGTAAAAGGAATTTTTGTCCTTTGAAGGAAAAAGGCCTGTTCTCCGGTGTCAAACATTTTTTGTCTGGAAGAGGAATAGGTCATGGCCTGTCTATGTCTACACATGACTGACGGGGCAAGATTTTTTTTATACAATATGATGCATCATCAACACATACAAAGTGTGTGAAGGAGCGATATCGCAGGTCCTTCCTCCCTGCTGCTGTCAGACAGTACAATCCCCCCCAACCTGGACATGTTGACACACTGCACATTTTAATATCCACATTCGTATTTCATGTATAATGCTAATTTCAATTAAACTGTGCAATATATAAATAATATACACGTATATTTTCGCTCACTTAAATCTGTGCAATAATAATATAATATCTGGTATATTACCACTTAATACCAATATTACTCTTGTAAATAATGTAAATAATGTCATGATTATTATAATTTTTTTAATTATATATTTCTACTATTATATATAATTAAAAAAAAGAAAAAAAATCTGTCTGTGTTTGCATGTTCTCCCCGTGCCTGCGTTGGGTTCTCAGGCTTCGTCCCACAGACCAAAAACATGCAGGTTAGGTTATTTGGAGACTCTAAATTGCCCGTAGGTGTGAATGTGCGCGTAAATGGTTGTCTGTCTAATCTATATGAGCCCTGTGATGGACTGGCGACCTGTCCAGGGTGTACCCCGCCTCTTGCCCAATAACTACTGGGAATGGCTCCAACCCCCCGCAACCCTCTAGAGAGGATAAGCGGTTTGGAAAATGAATGTATTTCTACTATTATTGTTCTTGTTTTTCGTCCTTATTTATTGTTCTTTATTCTTTTCTTATTGATGCTCTTCTATTTTACTGTCCACTTGCTGCTGTAATAATGCAAATTTCCCCATTGTGGGACTAATAAAGGAATATCTTATCTTATCTTATGAACCTGAATTGAGCACATTAATTCACCCAAGTCTAGATAACCACAGATAAAACTCAGCGGTAGACACTTCAGGCATCAGATTAAAATATTTTGTTCCTGTCATTTGTTCTCTATCTGCAGGTGGCAATGGAAAGCATTTATGCCAGGCTTTCTATTTTTGGAAACAAGTCTATTATTATTTGCAGCTTGCCTCCGAGGCGTGAGCTAACATTCCATGCCATCAAAACAAACAATCGTTCCCAGGCTTTATTGTGTCGAAACTTCACAACATCTGAGGCTTCTGAAAAGCTCTGCCAGTGACAGACAGCAGGCGACAGGCTCAGGGGGGGCATCCCTCTCACATACACACATGCTGAGCTTCGCATACACTGCGAGCATGGGAAACCAATGCATAGAAAGAACAGTTGGGCTGCACGCGGTGCTGCTGACAGTACTATTCCTGTGAGTGACATGGCAGATTGGCTTTGAAGGCAAGACAAATGCCTGTACTGTCCCCCTGGCCTTCTCTCTACACTTCCTAAAAGGAAATGGTTTTTTAAGCAGTTTGATGTCTATGGCTTCTCCCCGCACTGCAGCAAACTCACACGATGGCCAGTTAAAGATCCAAACAGGAAAGCCAGCCTGACTCCTCTCTCCTTAGAAAGAAACAGAACCCCTCATCTCCCTTCTAAAGCCCCAGGGATGACTGTTCTGGGATTTTTCTGCAGCACAGAGGACAAAGTGTATACATACCTTGGTTTAAGACCCCATCCTCAATGAGTTCATCCTCACTGAAGTCTATGAAGGCCTCCACATGGGCAAGACACTGTGAAACAATGCAAAACAGAGAGAAGTGAGGTGAAGTGAAATGCAGGTTGTCTTAAATCAGTTAATGAATACACTTAAATTAATGTTAAAATAACCTACATGCCCATATGTACATTGAAAAGTATAAATAGTTACTAAAATTGTTCTTCCTCTCCATTTCAAGAGATCCGTTCTTACATCAGTTTCACTGTAAGACATGGAAGACAAGACCCGAAGTCCTTTCTCCATGCAAAACCGCTTTCTCAAGTTCAGCCGAAGCTAACCTGAAGCTGTTTGACTTGGACACATGTTGTAAGATACCCACTTAAAAGTTACTTATATTTTTAGTGTGAAATTCCCTGTCCATGCTTCAACAGACAGTGTTCCCTGCTGAGCCACGGCAGACAGATAGTAACACGAGGAGTATATTTCTAATAAATACAATGATGCCTCAAAAAAGCCTCAAATGCATTTAAAAAAAATAATTCTATGGATACTTCCAAGTGTATTTGTATGTTGACTACACAAGTGAGCAAGACAGTGTACGGGATTTAATGTTGAAACATTAAAAGGTGAGTAGCACAAAAAATGTCAGCGAGAGTGAACAGGCAGTATATCTTGATGCTGCCGTAACTGGTTCTATTTTGGACATATTAACATGTTGCTGGTGATACTTGTGAATACGTAACGTACGTATAGGCTACTTCAATGAATTAATTAAAAGTTCAAAAACATAAAACAGTCAGGACAAAAAAACAGTTAACTGTCAATGTATAAAATACCATCTTGCAGTTGTGTACCTTAGCCAACTAGTGAAGTTACAGTTTACATCCATGTTTGTCCAGACTAACATTTGAAGTGAAGGTTTTAAGGGAATTAAATAACATTTATTAAGTTTATTTTCCTTCTATATGTTCTCATGCTCGCCCAATAAAGCTGATTCTCATTGAGCAGTTGTAGCAATGACAATAGATGATGCTTCATTTGTGGATGTTGCTGAAAAAAAGCTACAAATTATAAAACTTTGATGCTTCACACACGTCTTCAACCCGGCAACACAGAAGATCTTTACAATCACCACAGTTTCAAGGCAGGCAGCCAAGATTAGTGTCACCAATTCAGTATCTGAAATATGGTCATGGAGTTATGGCGTTGAATAATGACCAGAAAAGTGTTCTAGCAGAACATTTTGATGTCACTGTGAAGTTGACCTTTGACCTTTTGGATATGAAATGTTATCAATTAATCGTTTTTTCCTATTCGACATTTGTGTGAACCTTTTTATAATTAGCGAATGAATTGTGACTTATGGCATTTGTGCCCAATGTGAATACCTTCAAAGTGTTCCTGAGATACCATGGTCACGAGAATAGAATGGACAGACAGACATAATAATAACAGTTATAAAAAAATAATGTTCAGTAATAATGCAGTAATAAGCTAACCTTTTCTTCTCCAGAGATTTCTTCTTTATTCTTTATACTTAAAGCTTTTTTCCGTTTCTTTAAATGTACATGTATGGAATGTGTCAATCTTGTGTATATAAACATTAGACACTAAACTTAGAAATTCAAATGACTTCCACTGATCTTTATCCAAGACTAATCTCAAATCAGATAAAGTCTTGTTTTCTTTACATCATTGTCATATTTGTGAGATTCATTTTGGAGTCCAGAGGAAGAAAAGCTATTGTATTTCCACTACATCACCGATCAGTATCTTGATTAAAAGTACGGAAAATACACACGGTAGTATAGCTGCACAATAACAGGAAGCATCATATTCCCATACTTTAATCCATTCACAGAAGTGGGAGGCCAGCGGTTCAAAACGCTGCATTGTTTGGACATCAAGTTAGGGTTTGACACAAAGCATCATACAGATGGTATACTTCTGATTAAACTGGATTCCCAGAAAGCTTTGTCCAAAATAAAGTCACCTTCCTAAAAGACCTGATCAGCAGCTCAACAAAGTTTCTCGAGGGAGAACACCTGGACTTTTAGGTCAGACCTTTTGCCAAAGTATTTCCTGATCACTGGTCTATATTCTCCAAAACATTCCACCGAAGAGGAGGGTTTGGCTCACAGCCATGGAGTTCATCAGTGTTCAGTGACCTGCTATTCTGAACTGCCTTAACATGGTGTGAAAAGAAAACTCTCTCAGAAATAAGCCACACCAAATATACCACCACATCATTGTAATAAGCATATGTATGTTATTATCTGAAAGTCTCTAATGAATGTGACACCGTATGCAAGGTGGCAAACAACCATGCAGAAATTTAACACAAACACAAACATGACTTTGGATAGCTGCAATCCAAATTTTTTTGTTGCTATTTTCTTTCCCAGAACAGTTTAAGCTAAATCTTCACCAAGTTTGTGAACCTCTTTGAGAGCTGGCTCAAGTATCAGGTGGTGCAGAAGAAGCCAACATCCTGCTCTGATCATTAAAACAGTACAACACACTACAAGCTTTCAACAACATTCTATAAATCCTGTACTCAACTATTGTACAGTAATGTGAATTTTACAGTTGAACTGATTCTTCCTCCACTTTAATGTATCCACTAAGAGTGGATCAACTTCCACCAACTATTTATATATGCTGTATAGAGGATACCATTTATACAGACAATACTGCTGCACAGAATATCTTCATGTCTTGTTTGCGTGTCTGTTTTGAGTGACAGATACACAACAGCTGTGCTTGGCATTATGGTTCCCAAAACAATGCAAAACCAGCTGTTCAGAAGAAAAACCATTGAGTGCGTGTCACTTGAGTGATGGTGGAAAGGCGCATTAGTTGCTTTCCTCAGGAAAGTCCACATTAACAAGGTCTCTGACCCTCAGTAGCTTTGACTCGTATACCGGGACAGAGCAGAATTACACAGTGCTGATCACAGGAAGTATTGTGGTCACCGAACTCATCATTTCAGCCACATTAGTTCAATCAATCAATCAATCTTTATTTGTATAGCGCAAAATCACAACAAAGTTATCTCAAGGCACTTTACACATAGAGCAGGTTCTAAACCGAACTCTTCAGGTTTTAATTTTAAAGAGACCCAACATTCCCACATGAGCAAGCACTTAGCGACAATGGCAAGAAAAAACTCCCTTTTAACAGGAAGAAACCTGATTTTCCGCTGTTATCACATAATAGTAAAAACAGGAGCACGTATGAACTGTTATAAGAAATTCAAAAATCCTTCAGTAGATCAACATTAATATAAATCAGAAATTATGGTCAGACAAAAATGTGCTCTTATCTGCTAGGAAATATACCATTTTAATAGGATAAAAAAAAAAAGTTTACTGAAAATGCTTTGTTTTTACAATTATAGGATCAAGTATTTATTGTAAAAAAAAAGACTTGTAAGTAATGGCAGAAGTTGTAATGTCTTAATGTGCCTGAAATTGTATTTAAAAGTATATTGAACATATTGGTAATAGATAATGATATGGTAATATACCTGCAAAAAAATATCAGTATTTCAGCACACCGGACGGGTTTCTAAATGTGAAGTGACATTAGATCTAATTTATTAAATGTCTTGACTTGATTTTGATAATTGAGAGATGACAGGAAAGCCAGACTCTGTAGTTCATGGTTGGCATCTTGACCCCTAAACCATGGGGGCACCCCATAAAATGGATTATAGGAATAAATATTGGGATTCTAAGTATTGAACAGATGGACATAATGGTTGCGTACTACAGCCAAAATGAAAACAGGAAGCCTCCGATTCCCATTAGTTAATCTATCAACGGTCTGCTGCAAAAGCCACTGCAAGATACAAAAGAAAAAAAAGAGAGACAACATTGTTTTGGAAACTGATGAGGCCTGACCTACAGCACACTACTGATGGGTTCTTTCCAAAACACTGTTTTCGGAGAAATGTCAGACATCATGAACATGGACAAAGTCTCTCCAAGGAAAAGGAGGAACACAGCTTGTTTCCGCTGTCGAGACAAAACAGAATTAAATACTACACTGGTTGTTTTCATAAAGAAAGTGGCTCCCTGTTCACATGTCAGTTCAAAATTCTTATCTAGAAGATTAGGAGTCAAGACCAGGTCCAAAGGTGGTCGAGATGTGTTAAAGTCCCGAGCAAATTTGCTTTCTTTTTTTACTAGAAGTGTCTGAGAAACAGAAGTGTGACATTCACCTGTTTCATCACAGTTTGAACAGATGGACATAATGGTACAGTTTGTAGTGCTGGAACATGGCAAATCAAAAATGAATGGAAAATATTCTGTGCCATATACAAAAGTAAAAAAGAAAGGTGACTAGGTGATCAAGACAAAACCATAATGTCAGAAAAGTGATCCAAACATGATTTGAAGCCAGATTTTAGAAATACAACTTCAGTTCTGACACACATAAAGCACTACACCTTTACCTCACAGCTCCACTCCTAATGAAAACATCCATCTGTCTGCAGGTCTACTATCTGTTATTTGTTATATTCACACTCCTGAATTATGTACAAAATCACACATGGACTTGCTCCTCCTGTATTGAGCCAGTTTATAAAATTGGCATCAACATCTACACGGAGTGCAGCTAGAGGAGACTGTGTTGTCCCATCTAGAAAAAGTGCTTTTAGCCAGTCTGCATTTTCAATCAGGGCTGCTCGTGAGTGGAACTCCAAATTCCAACTCACATTAGAAATCTTGCAAATTATGCTGCTTTTAAATAAATAAATAAAAAGTGGTTAATTAGTGGTCAAAGTTGTCAACATTAAATTTTAGTGCTTAGTTTTCCTCCACGTTTGCTGCTCTACCTGTCAGTGCTTTCTGATGCCATCCGTCATGTTGTCTGTCAGTTTATTAATTGTCTAGCATTATTGTTGCTTTTGTGCATGGCTTTTTATAATGTGTCTATTGTCTATGCCCCGCTTGCTTGTGGCCTGCTAGTTTGTTATTGTGTCTTGTGTAATCAATTTGGTTGATGTTGGTGTTGCTGATTAATGTTGTTCTTGTTTTTGTCTGTAGCAACTGTCTGCTGTTTGAGCTGAGTCTTTGTTAGCTTGCGTGTGTATGTGTGGATTTTTGCATTGTTTTCTGCTTTTTAATCTTTATTTAGATTTAGTCTTCTTTTCTTTTATGTATTACTTGTATGCTTAAAACTAAATCTTTTTATATTCTTTTAGGGTGACTACGTAACATCAGTCCAGGGACAGCAGATGTAAAATAGCCTTTTGGCTAATTCTGGCATGTTTACACCACCAGTATCTACAGGACCACCTACCCGTTTCAGTTTGTGAGTCCAGTCCTGATAGAGGCGTCCCAGTTCCCCTGACATCTGCCGGAGAGCCTGCCTCCTCTGGGCTTCTGTCTCAGCATGGATCAGATCCCCGAGCCCCTCCACCTTCAAGAAGCGTTATAATAAATATGAACCAGTACAAAGGAAACACTTTGATACTGTAATTTCTGTTTTTATAAAGCTAGATACAGCAATACTGTGTTTGTTATGACTAACTGTGTGATCGCCGGGTTTCCCTTCAAACGTGTTATTTATAGAACCAGTTATATGCGTTTATAAGCATGTGATGCTGCTGTTTGCACGATGTATGCTGCTGATTAGACTGTTTTTATGTTCTCGACAATTGAAGATTATTTTCCGGGGCAATTAAGTTTATCATATTCTTTATTGGAATACAACATTTGCAAAATTAGAAAATTATTATTCTCTCAGGAAGAATTTTGCCTCCTTGTCCTTGATTTTACAGAGCATCTTCATCATTTTCAAGGGCAATTCTGTCATAAAATGAAAACAGAAAAATAACTTTGGATTGCACACTGAATTTATAAAGCTATAATTTACTTTAAATCATGATACTATAACACACACAGTACACAGAAAATCCTGAACAGTCCTGTATACTGTTTAAGGCTGCATACTTGGCTGCTTTTTCTGGGGGCACACAGATGCATTTATGCATAAATATTTGACAATCCAATAAAAGAAATGTACAAAGGGCAAAATATGTAGAAAATTTCAATGCTGACATTTTATGAACTTGAAATCCCTGTTTATATCTGACCCTGTTTATTCCTTGTTTACCCTGTATAATTACACCAAAAATGAAACAAATCTGCAGAGATGTGTTTGTACATGCTCTTCTTGACCCACCTCTGTCAGGCCAAGTTTCCCCGCTTGAAAGGCCCTCCGCGTGAACTCCCCTGCTTCAGCAGGTCTCATGCCAGGCACACTTCCTGAGAAACAAACACACAGGCACACACACAGCATACAAACATGAAAAAATGTATGAGCCGGGTGGTTGGCATGCATCATGCACACAACACACGCACACGCACACACACACACACACACACACACACACACACACACACACACACACACACACACACACGCACACACGCACACGCGCACACGCACACACACCAAAGAGGATCAAACGCAGAGTCAATGTGTCACTCAGAGTTCACTTGGAATAAAAACTGACAACTGTGCAGGTTAAAGAGGTCATGATTTCATTGTTTTCATGACCATTTTTCAAATTTCATCAGACAACAGTAAGCACCAACAATTTTGGCCAAACAAGGTCACAATCTGTTAACTGGAGCAATATATTGACTGGTTATCATCCTTCTAAAAGTGTAACTACCTTTCATTCAGTTTTAAAAATTAAGAATTATTCAAAAATTCCTTTTGCATGCACTGTAGTGTTTTCTTGTCTCTCTATTCATAATGAATGAAAACATTATATTAACTGGTGACAATCTTTCATTAACATTTCAGATTTATACAACACTGCACTCTAGCAGGCCAGTGTGAGAACTGCAGTATAAAATGTATTTGTCGGTCACGGTGAGATTGACATGCCTGCCAAGACTCATATTATAAGTATCTTAGAAATAGGAATACGTGTGTCAGTTTCCCCTTTTAAGTCACACTGATGGACAGTCACATGACTCGACCAGATACTGTTTTTAGAATATTTATGCAGGCTTAAAGCTTGAGGAGTGAAGGCTGTGAATATAAAAGAATAGCATAGAATAGAATAGAATAGAATAGAATAGGCACAAACATAGAAAAAATAAGTATGTGTGTGTTATCCTGCATTATATCAAGTTGCATAACACATATTTATCATACTTATAACAACAACTGGATGTTACCTAGAGCCTGTAAGACAGCAGTAATGACAGCGGGACCGCCGTGAATGTGGAACTCCACGCTGTCCTCTCCTGTGAAACTGTGAGGACCTGAAGACATGAACACAAGACAAACAACAGGCTGAATATTCTTTAGTTATTTAAATATGTATGAGGCTCAAAATCCAAGAAATACTTCATGTCATATTTACTAGGAGAAGATATAATACTGATAATACTGTGATGATGATTAAAACACATCAGCTCTGGCTTATAGGGTGTTAACAGGCAGTCAAAGATGATTGATCTTAATATTCCTAACATGGGAGATGAAAATTAACATCAATATTTAGAAACAATGTTGTTCTGGCATTACCTCACTCTAAATGAGTCGAAATACTGGTGAAAAAAAGAGTTTTATAATTGATTAAATGAAACTGAGAAAACATGTCACCTTCATCTCCTACAAATTCTAATACTTCACAATTTTTTGACATTTTATAAACTAAACAATGAATCATAAAAAAATAACGACTGGTTCATTTATATTTAAAATAATATGTAGCTGCACAGAGGGCACTCAGCACTGTTTTGCAATTTGATTTGTATCTTTTTAAGTCCTTAGAAGAATTTTGGTGGAATTTTAATCCGTCTCTGA
Source organism: Scomber scombrus (assembly GCF_963691925.1). NCBI lineage: Eukaryota > Metazoa > Chordata > Actinopteri > Scombriformes > Scombridae > Scomber > Scomber scombrus. Next base: position 22,810,577 of record NC_084977.1, on the reverse strand, counting down.
TGGACAGTGACAAGAATTAATGATTTCACCCATTTACTATGCTATATGGTATGTTACTTTCACTTCAGCATGGCATAAAAATCTACACCTTAAAACACAATGTACTGTATTACATCCACCAAACAGAGCACAGATGAAAGGTGAAGTAGGGAAATGTGTGTGTTGTCCAAGTGAGCACACCTGGGAACCAGAGGACAAGTCCGCGGTCCAGCACTTCTTTGGATTGGGGGTCTGTGATGCTCCTTAACAGGGCTGTGCGCGGAGAAGGCAGGCTGCGTGTAAGCCCGGCCATGCACCTCAGCGCTGTAGCTGAGGCGGGTCCACTGACCCGTACCACCGCCACACCACATCTGCCGTGGCCTGATGACAACGCAAAGATGGTGTCAGCATCCACCAGTCCAGCTGGGGCTCCATTGTGGGTGCACAAGTGTCTGCTATGTGGGCTCCCTCTGCTGGAAAAAAGAAAATGGTGAGACACACTGTAACTTCTAATTATATATTCAGTATTTAAGTCTAATATATCGTCTAATATGTTGGTTATTTATCTATATAGACATGTGATAAGTTGTATTATATAAAGAAAAACCTGTATTTTTATTGAGCCTTGGAACTGACAGAGGGTAGTGAAGGTTATCACATCAAAAATATAGCCAGGTATGTCAGCAAATAATACTGTTAGAATAAAAAATCTGACAATCTGTACTGCCTTTTGTCTGTTTTGGGGCTCAACATGTCCTGAAATATACATTAAATCACCTTTGAAACAAACTAAACGGCAACATTTCCCTGCTGCAGTGTTTGTATCTACTACCAGTGGTGGAAAGTAGTACATTTACTCAGGTACTGTACAATTCTACTACATGTCAAAGGCAAATATTTTACTCTCTACTCCACTACATTTATTTGACAGCTTTAGTCACTACTATAAATTTGACACAATGGATAATATAACAAGCTTTTAAAATACAACACATTGTTAAAGATTAAACCAGTAATTTATAACCATTTTTTTGACGTCTTACAACAAGCAGTGTGTAGTCAGGGTCACATTTCAGATGTCTATGAATTGTTAACAGCTCCACCAAAAAGTGATTTTCCCCTCTAAACTTCTCACATGGTTTCATGTCAATTAATGTTCAAATGATTCAATATTTCACCAAAAATCAAAGATTAGAGAAAAAGTCCAAAAACTGAACACAGATTTGTGTATATCAGAAGTTTGTTTTTCTTCTTCCCTCTCCTATTAATCATCTTATCTGGTGACCCTTTAGAGGGGCCTGACCCCCACGTTGGTAACCACTGGACTTGAAGCCATCTGTATGTAAAGTTGTTCAAACTAGCTCCACTTCCAGCAGCTACAATAGTAACATGCTGCTTACACACACTGATGTTTCAGTATTAATAATCTTATGATGTCTTATATCATATCAGTCAGAGGGACCAAAGCACTACATTTACTGTACTTTAGTGCAGTAAACGTAGGCTACTTGTTTTGTTCTTTTACTTCAATGGCATTTTTCATGCAGGACTTTCACTTTTACTGGAGTATTTTTACATTGCTTTTTCTAGCGTTAAAGGATCCAAACACTACTAGGTTATGTGGTAGTTTTTCGGATGTAGTGGTTATAAAAGAAATGAAATCTAGCAACAAACCTTGTCCTAATTGTGTGGACAGCAACTCTCCATATCCCACGATAAATGGACGGAAGTGGTAGCATGATATAAGATACTAATAATACTAAAACCAAACGTTTAATGTACTTGCTGTTTCACATGTGGCTGATTTCAGGGACTGACATTGCAGAAATGTGCTCTGTCCTTGACAAGATCATGATGTTTACCTTCCCCCCCTGTAAGCTGATGTCAGAATAACCTGTGAATGTAACGTTAGCTGATAAAAAGAGAGAGTCTATCATCCACAGCTGTGTCTAAGCATTAAAAAGGCCAGCAAATCCATGTTCACAGGTCCTGCCGTTTACATTTACCACGGTGAGGCTGTCGCTCCCCCGGTCGGTTGTGATTTGTTAACGGTTTCCAGGACAGCGGCAGTCTCTTCAATCCCATTCGTTAATGGACCTGTCAATCTATAGTAAGTCCCGCCTACTGTGCGCCGTCAAATTCTGTCCGTGTGGCTCCCGTTGCCCTTCACAACACTTACGTCACTGACTGCTCTATCTATCTGCATTGTCTTGCAGTTCTGGAGAACTTAATACGAATTTAACATTAACTTTTGATTTTTGATAGATAAATAGTAGTTTTGTTAGACAAATAGATTACAGTAGCCTAGGTAAATGTACTTATACATTGACTAACCACAAACAATACGTGCATATGCACACACCTTGAAATTATTTTCTTTTCACTTGTAGTTTATGTACGGAAGCTTATTGCATTCATTCAATAAAAAAAAATACAGATCCTGTTTTTCTGAGTATTTTTTCTGTTTTTCTGAGTAATTTTTTTTAAAATCAGTTTTTCTGAGTAATTTTTTCTGTTTTTCTGAGTAATTTTTTTTAAAATCAGTTTTTCTGAGTAATTATTTCTGTTTTTCTGAGTAATTTTTTTGGATCAGTTTTTCTGAGTAATTTTTTTCCTGTTTTTCTGAGTAATTTTTTTTGGATCAGTTTTTCTGAGTAATTATTTCTGTTTTTCTGAGTAATTTTTTTTTTCCTGTTTTTCTGAGTAATTTTTTTCCCCGTTTTTTTGAGTAATTTTTTCTCTACTTCGAAATCTCGCGATAACACCTCACTTGCAAGTGACTCCTGCAGCTCCTGCTCCTGCTATGACCCGTCTTCAGCTCTTTACTCCACCGGGGTCAATTAAGGTGAGGCAAGTTACACACAGGGTATGATACACATGATTTCAGTTTAGTTAGCCGCTAACAGTTTTGTTTCCATCATGCCGGACAGTTTCTTTTGTCAAAAGTGAATCGCCTTTCTTCCATTTTATTGGCTTGGCACAAATAAAACGAGCCCACATGCCCTCATAATATTAAGCTATATGCTAATCGTAGCCTATGACTCATAGGCTATGAGCAGTGTTGGGTAGTAAAGCGTTATTAGCCTAGTAACGCCGTTACTTTGTGCCAAGCCAATAAAATGGAAGAAAGGCGATTCACTTTTGATCTCATCTGGCCTATACTTGAACGTAAACAAATGTGAGTTATTGGCAGTGAAAGACTCAGCTACTCACTCAATAGCGAACATCCCTGTCAAAGATACTGTAACATATTTAGGAATTTCAATCACCAAAGATCAGAAAGCCAGGAATGGTTTAAATTTTATCCCGATCATAGAAAAAGCTCAAAAAAGATTTAATCTCTGGCTGCTAAGAGATCTATCTTTAAGAGGCAGAACTCTAATAACAAAAGCAGAAGGAATATCTAGACTTACTTATGCTGCTCTCTCATTACATATCGAAAGTAAAACCATTCAATGCATAGATCAGATGTTGTTCAACTTTTTATGGAAAAATAAAACGCATTACATAAAAAAATCTGTTGTCATTAACACATATGAGAATGGGGCACTTAATTTTTTGGACTTTGTTTCTTTGAACAACACCTTTAAGATCAATTGGATCAAACAATTTCTGAAAAGACCAAATTCAATATGGAACTGTATCTCCAATCATATTTTTTCAAAAATTGGTGGTCTAAAATTCCTCTTAGTATGTAACTATAACATAGAAAAAATCCCTATTCGTCTCTCCAACTTTCATAAACAAGTATTGCTTGCATGGTCAATGATATACAAGCACAATTTTTCACCACACCGTTACTCTATATGGAATAACAAAGATATACTGTATAAGAAAAGATCTATATATTTTGGGGAATGGTTTAGCAATAATATTATTTGGGTAAGACAGCTATTCAACAGCAATGGTGTTTTATTTTCTTATGAGGAGTTTCTTCAATATTATGGAATACCTGTAACTCCTAAACAGTATGCCATAGTTTTTGATGCTATTCCATCTGGTGTACTCATGTTATTCAAAAGTAATATGTCTGTTTCTGTACTTGATGCTCCCTTTACTGATGTAACTGACTCACCAGCTGGTAAAGTATGTTTTAACCCATCTGCTAGTAAGAACAATCGTAAAATTCGTGCTCTTTTCCAATGTAATATCACTTCTGTTTCTCCTGTAACATTTCGCTGGAATAGTCGTGTAAATAACTTATGTTGGGAAAAAATCTGGTCTCTTCCTCAAAATTTTTTTGTGGTTAATAAGGTGAAAGAAGTGTCATTTAAAATTATTCATAGATGTTACCCAGTTAAACCCTTCTTTATCAAATTCAAAATTGTTGACCTATATCTGAAGTGTGCCTTTTGTGACTCCCATACTGAGACTGTTATTCATCTGTTTTGGAAATGTCAATATACCCGTAAACTGTGGCAAGATATTTGTAGATTCATTTTAGATAATATCTGCTATGATTTTGAGCTCCTCTGGCAAAATGTCCTTTTTGGATTTATAAAGAGTGACGCTCCAGCTGAAAAAGAATATTTTTTAATTAATCTCATTTTAATTCTTGCAAAGTTTTATATCCACAAGTGTAAATTTGCCAAGGTAAAACCCATTTTTTGTGTTTTCATGAAAGAACTGGAGGTGTATTTCAAGTCAGTTTCCTCTGCTAATAACAAGAAAGCTATCAAAACTATAAATCTGTGCTCCCAATTTAATATCTTTAATTCAAGTTAATTTCCATTGCTCGTATCCCCTGGTGTGTCTGACTCTTTTTTTATTTTATTTTATTTATTTATTTTACTATTATTTATTTCTATTTATGTATGTTTTTATTTTATTGTCACGTCTATTTGTTATCCAATTGTTACTAATATGATGCTCATATGGTTGTATGCACTGTTATTTTGTAAAGCAAAAATAAAGTTGTTAAAAAAAAAAAAAGTTACTTGCAAGTGAGGTGTTATCGCGAGATTTCGAAGTAGAGAAAAAATTACTCAAAAAAACAGGGAAAAAAATTACTCAGAAAAACAAGGGGAAAAAATTACTCAGAAAAACAAGGGGAAAAAATTACTCAGAAAAACAGGGGGAAAAAAATTACTCAGAAAAACAGGAAAAAAAAAATTACTCAGAAAAACAGAAATAATTACTCAGAAAAACTGATCCAAAAAAAATTACTCAGAAAAACAGGAAAAAAATTACTCAGAAAAACTGATCCAAAAAAACAGAAATAATTACTCAGAAAAACTGATTTTAAAAAAATTACTCAGAAAAACAGAAAAAATTACTCAGAAAAACTGATTTTAAAAAAAATTACTCAGAAAAACAGAAAAATTACTCAGAAAAACAGGATCTGTATTTTTTTTTATTGAATGAATGCAATAAGCTTCCGTATTTATGCAATGTGCTACATGTACTACAAGATCATGTTTGTGCTATTTAGTTTTTTTTGTGAACCAATGAAATGAGAAAATCAATAAATGTTAGGTAAGATTTCATGACATGTTAAAAGGGCAATCATGTTGCAATTTTCTTTTAAATGGAGAAGTTGCATTTGTTGCATCTTTTGTAGGTTATTAGGGGTCAAAGTGATAGGGGGGAAAAAACAATCTCATTTGTACAGGAGAAATGTTATTATCACAATGGCCATATTCCATATCTATAAGCGTAAATTTACAGGTAAGAAGCTGTAAATTTCTCATTGCATTCAGCAATGAGATCAAATTAACTAAATTCAATCCTCCCTAAAACCAAAAGCAATTAAAACTTTAACACATTGTGCTATGTTAAATAGTAGATTACAGTACATATAGATAAATGTACTTATACATTGACTAACCACAAACAAAACATGCTTATGTACACATCTTGAAATTATTTTCTTTTTACTTGTTTATGTGCACTGTACTACATGTACTACAAGATCATTTCTGTGCTATTTGTTTTTTAATGTGAACACCCAATGAAATGAGAAAATTGTGATGGAAAAAATGTATTTCGGCAAGAAGAAACAGAGCAGACAATATGTCTTTAAGATTCTTTAATTATTTCAGAAGCAAAACAGAATTACAGTCTTGCAAGGGTGTTTCAGAACAGTGTTCAAAACTGACTGAAAAAGGTGAGTTGGATGCAGCCTGTATTTATCTAGTGAAAGTAGTGTGTATGTGACCTGGCCTGACAGAGGAGGTCAGTGAGAAAATAAAGACAAAAATAGAAAAAGAAGCGTGTCTTGCAAATTAGGTAAGAGGTGTCTGAAATGCCGTGAGCAAATAGTTGGATGAGACAAAAAACAAAAAAAACGGACAAGAGATGGTTCTGTGGTTATGCGTGAGTGTAAGCATGTATGTACTATTTCAAAAATGTACATGTATGAGCATTTGAAAATTATCATTGAAAGCAATTTCCTTCAGAAAAATAAAGAAATATTAGGAAAGATTTTATGACTGATGTTAAAAGGGCATGTTGCAATTTTCTTTAAATGGAGAAGTTGCATCTTTTTTTATTAGGTTATTAGGGGTCAAAATGACTGATACTGGTTGTAAATTTTACAATACAGGACAACCATATGTCTGGTTCAACTTTAACATGGTTATTTTATTTTCCAATAGACTGAAAATTGAGAGGTGGTGAAAATCCTTAGAGATCATGAAAAATGACTATCTGTCTAAGGAAACAGAGATGACTAGTTGTGGTGCTTTCTGCAAAACAGAATTACCGGTAAGGAACAAATCAATTCAGATTAAAGAACAAGTAATTTAGTAGTAAGTAAACAAAAAGGTAAAAAAAAATGGTGTTTCATTAAAGACAAGATTGTCAACATAAATACAACAATCAGTGTCAATAAAATCTTTATTTTAATAAACTGATTATTCTTTAGCGTGACTCTTTTCTTTAGCTTCATTTTCCAGTTTATACTCAAGGATGTTACTGATATTTTGCTCATACAGTTCATATCAACAAGGGTAGGCTAAATATTAGAAATGCATTTTAGTATAACTACAAACTACAGCTTCCAAAAGAACCATAAAAATAAGCTACAGTGAGTGCATTATCTAGGCTATTGTAGAGCTGTTGTACTAAACTACCTTACTTTGGGCTATGTGTCCCTAAAAAAGTGGATTTTATGTGTTAATTGATCTTTAAAAAAACAACAAAAAACAAAACACTGTCACCATGTTAACTTTACAAATTTAAATTGTTACCCTGTGTTTTGCTTTGCATGCTTAGAATATGTTTTGCCTAGCAAATTATTGGTGTTGTGTCCTGCCTACTTACAGTATCTCATGCATATCACTGAATATAAACACAGAATATAGTCTACATGTACGCTGGTGTGTGCCCCACCAGAGATCCTTGCAGCTGTCAGCCCAGAGGGTGGTGAGTAAGCAGAATTTCTGCTCGCAGATGAGATACTTCTGAGCTCTGAGCCTTACGAGGGGGAGGGCTGCCTGCCTGCCTGCATGGCTGCACAGTGAAACATGGCATCCAGGGGGGCCGGCCAAGGAGATAGATTGTGTACACGCCAAAGAGGCACGGCCTGAAGCCCGCCGGGCAATCTTTAACCTGGGATCTCAATAATTTATAGTCTGCACTGTGTGGTCACAAAGCATGACAGCTGCCACCTCACAGCTGTTGAGCAACATCAATGCACAAACATCTTTGTCTCTTCTGACCAAAAAGACTGTTAATTAAACCATCGATCTGATACAAGATGGTAACACAGACAAAACACACCACACACAAACACACAGAGTTTAAACTGACAAACAGGACTATTTATGAGAGAAATACATGTTTGCCTGTAGTGGATCATATGAGTGAAACTGCATCTTAATCATCATCAGTGTTTGCTTTGAAGGTTGTGAGTTTGCTTAAGGTGTAGGCTTACTTTGTCTGAAGTTGACTAATTATTTGCCTTCCTAGACATAAGAGGCAAATATGAACAGATATGACAACATAATTTCTTCTGTAAATTAAGTCTGCATGTTTATAGTTTGTTGATGTGGATGTGGATGGTGTGAAGTAACTACATCCAGCTGCTGTGCATGCAAAAATGAATATTATACAACTACCTGCAAAGTATATTTTAGTGTGTACTGAGTGTCCAGTGGACTGAACAGAGGAGACACAACTTGTCCCAAGACCTGAGTGTCACTAAAAATTTAATCTATGAAGATATTTTCTGCATTAATAAATAAATCATAGTCTATTTAATCTTTGAAGGCAGGGTATAGTGCAGTCATACTCACAGAGGAGCAATCGTCTACCTGCTGGACAGGAAGATAAGCCACCTACCTGATACAAAGCACAGCTGAGAGAATTAAAGGTAGGTACATAAACACATTGTCATATGTTACTCATTAACAGGATTTTGGTGACCACATGAATGGGCATGGGGCCAATTAACAAGCGTCCTCAATTGTTTATTTTTTTGTTTGCTTGAATATAATAAAGCAGATGCTATTTCTGGCATCAATTTGAATCCAGGCTGCTGGCAAAGGTCACCGCAGGGCGATAAATATAGAGACTGCACGGACATGCACTCATGGAAAATTACGATAATGTTCCAAAAATATTCCTGTAGAGACTAAAAGTGAATTGCAAGTGAAGTGAGTTTATAATAGATAATATAGTCACCTAATCTGACTGTGATATTTATATTTCTTTAATAGCGTTACAAATGTGATTTTTTTTTGAGGTTATAAAATCCTCACAAAATTAGGCTACGGTAGTGTATTGTCCTAGGTGTGTGTGCCACTCAGCCCCCCCTCCTCCCCCTCTCTTTGCCCCTCCTCTGGAGTCGTCGGAGGATCTCTCTCCATCTATCCGTGCATCCTGCTCCAGACCAGGATGATCCACCGCCGCACCGACACCGACAACCTTCACTTCACTTTCACACTCGTCTGACCCCTCTCACTCGGACCCCCGCCGGCCGCCGCGCTACACCCATGCTTTGCCCTCCTCCTGAGATGCGATACCACTGCACAATTTCCCGGAGAATATCTTCATCTTCTGTCGCTCCTCGCTGATAGAGAGCATGCCCGACACGGGGTCGGCGGGGGCCGCCAGTGTTGCGACCACCGCCGGCGACGGCCCCGAAAGCTCCCGGCACCGACACCGAGCCCAGCAGGGAGACGCGGAGAGGCCGGAGCCGGGCGCTGCCCCGCCGCAAGCCTCCTCCGGTGTACTGGGTGAGTCGAGTATGCCTGTTTTGGCTCGGACGATGCGGCTAGGCAGAAAGAGAGGACAGGTGGACGTGATGCTGGGAGACGGCACGAGCACCATCAGACACCTCGAGGCACTGTTCTTTTGTCTCCACGAGGGCGTCCTAAAATTACCAATTGATTAGACTACAGGCCTATAGATAATGGCTTTGACTTGTATTGCATGGTCCTATCGCAGTATTATTGATGCAGTGTCTTCTTTTTTTGGGGGGGAAATTGCAATATTTGACCCTTTTGATGGTTATTGTAGCCTGAATTACCCCCCTGTCATCATTCATGAGCCCATTTTCACAGTATTTATATGGACACTTAAGAGTCATTGCTGCTGTAGTTTTCTATAGCATCCTTATCCAGTGTAGACTACTATGCTATGATTGGCTGTTCTGTTAGCTGTTTTTATTGAAGAGGTTTCCGTTCAGTATTGTATTATGTGTGAGATCTGCCAGCCTCTCTACCTGGTAACCAAATGTTTATCAACTTCCTGATGTCATCCAGGCTATTGTTAACTATCCAGTGCAGCCTTGATCTTCCCTTTTATTGCCTCAGTTTGAGTTGCCATGCTGTTGGATTGTTACCGTGTGTGTATGCGATGTGGTTTATATTCCTCATTAGAGCTAAATGTGTTTTTCATCCCCCCTCTTAAAATCATTGATTTATCAGCCTTTCAAAAAAAAAAAAAAAAAAAGGGAAAGCATGCTTTCTGTTTACACTCCTTGACATGGATAGTGGATTTGAATTTGTCTCCTTGCAAGAACTGCAACTGAGGCTATTTTTGGAACACACCACAATATTAGTCTGGGTTTAGCCTCAGCTGCTGAGTGAGCCAGGGTTGTTTTGCTGTGTGCTGGGTGCACACACAGCCCCTGTGCTCTCTGTGAGTACTGCTGCAGAGTGATGCAGTGGAGCAGTGGAGCAGTGGGCTCTCAGCCGACGAGTGCTCATTTCCACACTTGGACGAGGTAACCTGAGAGGGCTGCTGCTGAATGGAAGAACAGCCTGATGTCAGCTTGTTGAGAAGGTGGCACCTGGTTAGCAAACTGGAGTTCAGTGGTGCCAGTTTAGGTCCAAGAATGGGTTGCAGGATAGTTGAGGGGTCAGCAGATAGTAATGTATAGGAAGAAGTGTAAACAAGCCAGAGTAACCAAACATAGTCAGATTATGGTTGCTGGGTACCAAACCCTTAATAATCCTTCTAATAATAATAATCCTAATCTGGTACCAATAAAAATGTATTAGTTGCAGCTAGTATTGGTTCTTTATTTAAAACAAAATTCTTCCAATTTTATTCTGAAAAATAATAGGCTTCCTGGAGCCTCTGCTAGTCCCAGTCAAACCATAACTAGTCATTTTTACACTTTGTATTTTTTTTATGGATTAACACAAATAAATGCAATGTGTTCAGTGAGTTTAGAAGAGCTGGTAGGCAGATTATTTTACTTTGGAATGTGCAACGCTAGCTATTTCCCCTTGTTTTCAGGCTTTATGTGAAGCTAAGCTAGCCGCCTCTTGGCTCCAGCATATAATTGAATGGACAGATATGAGAGTGTTATTGATGTTCTTATCTAACTCTCAGCACGAAGGTGAATAAGCATATTTCCTGATACATGCACACAGTAATCCCAGACAACACAAAACTGTTACAGCTGAACAATTTGCTATAAAAAAGTATCTGAAATGTAAAAAGCAGTGAGTGTCTTGCCCTCTTGAAACGTCCTGCTCCCACATAGCTGTTTATTTCATTTGCGTGGGTCATGAGAGAGAAGGATTGGGTTTGGATACTTCAGTAGGATTACCTGATATCACATAACGACCCTCACATGTGTCTGTGTCAGTCAGCTCGCACAGCATGACTGCAGGGTGATTTCTCCAGCCGAGATTTTGGTTGCAGCCTGGAAGGATTTTCCTCACTGGAGGCTTGGATGCTCGATTGTCTCCATGCCTCCACCATATTTTCCTAATCCCTTCACAGTAGACCAGAATGACTTTGATCCTCTCAGCCATCTTCCTTTGTAGCTCCAACACTCTCAAGCCCATTTTTCAAAGATTAATTAAGCGCCCATCATTAGAAAAAGCAACGCAGAAGTCTCACCAATTAGTTTGTGTTCCCTCTGAGGCCAGTGTTGATAAGATTCCGTGTTATGGAAATCAGGTCATGTAATTTGTGGTTGTCCAATCAGCCAGCACAGAGGTTTAGGATTTAGGACATTTGTCAGGATATACAGTGAGATTCATTCTTACTTTCGAGAGGACGTGATGATAATATGTTGCAGCTATAAATTTGTGTCCTCTGCATACTTTCCTGTAAATCTTATGTGATTTGAACTAACCTCATTTTACTTCAGATTACTTTTTTACACCAGGTTTAGTTCAGTTTTTTCATTGGAAGCTGCTGCAGCTCGAAGCCTAATGAGCTGGTGTGTAGATGAAAACTAAATAGTTTGTCTAATCACAACAGCTCTGAAACTAACTCTTAACTGGCCGTTGCAAAATTTCACATTTTTGTCACACTGTTACAGGACAGTCAGTGTTATCGGCTTATTGTATTTCTCTGTTTTATCAACAGCTACACTATAAGTTTCACTGTATAAAATATGTAAGAGTGTGCAGATTTTAGCAAGTAAAGCCAGTCTTAAACCAAAGCTCTAAACCCTTTTTTCACCCATGTTCTGATCTGAAAGTGATGGTCTGTTGTGAGGTGGTGGTGAGATCTGAAGGGTCCATTTTCGTCCATGTAAACTTATTTAGCTCTGTTCTTAATGCTTTGCATTATGCACTTTACAATCTGCAAAATGCATGAGAAAAAATGTATTAAGTATGGCCATTTGGACAGGGCTCTGATTTCTCTCTACCTCTCACTCTCAGTGCTTCTTAAGCAAGTGGAATACCTCAGCTTTGCTTCAGACAGATTTAGTTAGATTCAGTGTCACACAGGTTGCTTTAAATACAGCAGTGTAAGGCAGGGCAGTGTTGAGAGAAAAAAGCACTGAACTTCCTAAATGAAGAGCTGTTTTTCACAGCAGCAGACAGACTGAGCCACTGGTTTTGTGCCCTCCCACAGCTTCATAAATGAAGAGGCTGATGAATGTAATGCAGTATGATATAATGACAGCAGTGTGTTGTGCCTAATGACTCCGAACTTAATGCCTTTTTCTCTCTGATTCTCTTTGCCTTTCTCACTGGTATTCACTGCATGCTCCATGGAGGTATATTTCTTGTTCTACCTCTCCTATCCCCTCCTAGAGTGAGTGCTGAGCTGCATATTAGCTACATTAGCGATCAAGAAAAATCGCCTTTATGTGGGATGACCTTGCTGTTCGTAATGTCATTGCTTTATTAACCTTACCTGATCAGTCAGACACACAACTGACTGATTACTTATGTGAACCAGCTCTTGATGGGGCAAGACATTTCACGCTTTAAGTGCGCCATAAGGCTAACTATAAAATTAAGTGGCCAGCTCTTTACTGTGATAATACTTCATATTTATTATGCACAGCTTGCCTTAAAATTGAGATCATTACAGTAAAGCAGATGCTGGTCAAATGATGGTAAACACTGCAGTTAGTGCTGCAATCATTTTAATAAATTTTCTGTTGCGTCTATGTGGCTGGTGCTTGTCTCATGGTCTATTTGTGGGCATAGTGGCTGTATGTGGCTCATGCTATCTCCCCAAACTGATCTCTCTGTTGTCAGAAACATAAGATTCATCACCTCATCAATACTGTGCTAAATACCGACCATATTAGGCAGATATCCATCTGCCATGATGTGACTTATTCACATTAAATGCAGTGTCTTCATCAGTGTCAGTGTTTTTCACAGTCAGTTACATTCAGTGACATACATGCAGTGACAGTGGGCTTTCTGGCTCAGTCTTCAGTGCCACAGCAACCCCCAGACTCATGTTACTTTATATAAAATTGATTCCAAGGAGTCCCACAAAGTGAGGCATACAGGAAAAAATCAGGAAAAAGAGAGCACTGGGGTTGGATCAGTTTCTCGTACATAATCTGAGTCAAAGCACCAGAATCAGTGTCAGAGATTGTGAGAAAAATTTGGATTAGTGCTTCTCTTGTGTGGTTTTCTCCAATAAAGTCTGACCTGAAAACCTCAGTGACCTTGGTTGACACAGAGAGGCTGTGGCCAAATAGACAAATTGAACAGTTTCTTTTGTTTACTGAGGAAGGTTTGTTTTTATTGCACAGAGCTGATGATACAACAGTCATTCCTAGATTTTTAAAAAAAAAGTAAAAATATTTTTGAAGCAGTTGATGTGCTTCTATCATGTGTTTAGTCAGTTGAGTCAAGTGCGAGTTTCGTGATCTTAAATAATTCTAAAACAAACTCTGAGCAACACGCTCTGCAGAACTTATATCCGTTTAGTGACGGATCGATGTGTCTACACCCTCCAACCAGCAGCACAGTCTACCTGATTCTTGCTGGCTTGGTTTTACAGATGCTACCCTGCAGCTGCAGCAGAGGTAACGCCATTCTTGTACCACCTGTACTATCAGAGTCCTTCAGGGGACAGAATCCCCCTGTAACTATGCCGCTGTGTAGATCATATTCATCCACAACAATTAGATGCGGGAATGTATTAAGAAGTTACAAATACTTCCCCTGAGTTGTGATAAACCATCTGTCTTGCCAGTGGTGATTCACTTGCCCCAGATTCTCAAGTTTTGAAATGGCTTAATCATATCACCCTTAATGCCTCTTTGCTTCTAGCCAACCAACTTCTAAATCCCCATTCTTGCCCTCTGGAAGTTTGCACTTTTCCATTTATAGCCATGAAGATTATCAAACTGTAAGCAGAAAATGATAATGCAGGCTCCAGAGCTTATTGCATTCGAAGCACAGATGTGAGTGCTGCTGGTGTTGCCTGTATCCATTTTTGTGTGGAGCCACTGGCTTGTCGCAGAGATCTCATCGGTAAGTTTAAGCTCCATTCACTACAGCACTACTAAAGCAGAGTCAATAACCAGCCTCCTCCTGTGTGAAACTGATATTGCATTCCTCAAGGAGAAAGTAGGATTGTAGTGCATTCGGTTACCCTGTCCTTAGTTTATCCTCTGTGAATGCAACGACTAGGCCTGGATTTTATTTCCTTTTTTGTGTAGTTGCCAAGCAAAGCCAGGAGAAATACAATGGCCATGGCAAAGAATGCTGTTTTTAGCCTCTGCAGCCTCCAGAGAAGGCTAAAGGGCAGCGGAAGTGTAACGCACAGCTAAATGGGGGGGAAGATATTTCTCCTCCAGCTAATAACTAGACATATTATCCATGTCAGTGTTAGCACAGATTCAGTCAATGATAAGTAAGGGAATTATAAAGCACAGTCAGCCTGTACTATTCTGTAGGTCTCCATCCTTTCCATCATTTCCATCTCCTAGTCTCCTCCTGTGACTTGTGTTATTTAGTCACTATACTTTAATACAAATATTTTCCCCCTCACTGTCCTGCATGGCTTCATCTTTTTGGTAGGAGTGTAGGGCATGAAGGGAGCTTCATAGTGCATATGAAAAACAGAATCAGTGCTCCCCAGCTTTACCATTTCTGCCTACTAAAGTATTATGAGAGAGTAATTTATATGCAGCTCCGTAAGGGGGAAACAACATTAAGGGGGGAAACAACAGTTTTTGCTTAAATATTAGTAATAGAACCCACAGCTGGAGATTATAGATAAGATCTTGACTGTTGGTTCTCCCCTAAGATCTTACCTCAATTACGTATTTTCCCTTTTGTGGCTCCTTTCTTGAGGAGGATAAATTAAGGAGAATCACTTCAGTGTTCATTTTTATGCCTGCCAGAAGCAACATCTGTCACTATGACACTACATTATTTTTATTGGTCCTTGCTGAGCTTTCTAAAATGCCAATCCCATTAACCTTCAAAAAACAGCCAAGGACCAACCATCCTATAGTTTTGTTTTTTGTTGTTTCATCAAATGGAAATATTATTTATGTCTTATGCATCATTATCATCATCATTATGATTATATAGTTTATTATAGACACGTTTGGTATCTTTGAAACTGTTAGGATCTCCGCTAGAATTTGAAGTAAAACAGAGCATTGCTGCACAACCTCGGTTCAGTGGGATTGAAGAGGTTAGAGTGTGTTATTAGCACTGTTTTGATTTGCAGCTTTTCTTCTTTGTCTAAAAAGCCCAGTCAGAGTCTGGCCCCTGCCTTTTAATAAGAATGTGGATGTGGTGATAGTCTGTGTATAGCTGAGAGGAACACTCTGTTCTAGCTCATATATTTGCACATAGTCAATGTTGACTGATGGAGGCTACACCAGTAAAGTATAGGCTGCTATTATGTTTCCCTCTCTTATACTCCTTGTGCCTTTTATTCCTTTATTTTCTCTTTTCTCCTCACCTTTTTTCTTACAGTTCAAGCCATACAATATCATATAAAAAGGCATATAATGTGTGTGTCATCTACTGCAGCATCTACAGCATCTGTAGCATCTTGGCTACACTTATTTTTTTTGTCATATGGTCAGACACTCACAATTTTGGTCCTCTGTGTTATGCTTGCTGCAGTTTTTACTCCCGTTCATTTCATTTGGCAAAGTGCTTCAGCATGAGAGGGCTGCGATTGTGCAGCGTTTCTGATGATGCCTAAAGAAATGAGAAGTCAAGGAAAATAAACCGCATTGCCACTGCTGAAAGACCTGTATACGCATTTAAGAGAAATATCTCCAGTTATTCACTTTGTTCCAGATTGTTAGCAGTCAACAGCCCGTTGTTGTGTGTGAAGGTCCTTGATTGTGATTGTCTTCGTTCACATGGAGATTAATTCATTTTCCTATTTAAATGATGAGGTTTTGCTCAGTTAAAGGTACAAGGACTTTGGAAATTGCTCCTGTTTGTTTAATAGTCATTTTTATCAACCCTGCTCTTGGCTGCAGATTAACCATCCAGTATGCTACACTCATAATACTTGTACTGCTTTTACTCAAGAATGTATATTGTACTGTATATGTCTTCTTATGTCATTCGTATAGTAGTTTACAGCGTTCCCTAATGTTGCACTTTGGAAACTGCTGAGCTAAATAAGTCAGTGTGAAATGCTGCATAGATCTTCCTCAAGCTCCTTTTTGAAAGACGTGAGAAATCAAACTGCCTAAGTCATTAATGATATCTTCCTCTGCTTGTCATTGAGCGGGAAAGGAAATGGGAGGAATGGTGTAGGAATAATGTACAATAATCTCTGGTTCCTCTGGGTATTGATCTTATTCTGAGTCTTCCCATCTTTCCTGTCCAGGAATAGAGTATCGTGCCATCGTACCAATTGGTCAGTGCACAGCTGTCAGACAGACCGAGTCACTGCTACAGTATCTGAATGTATTCCTCCAAATTCACTCTGTTATTATCCTTTCTTCTTCTGTTGTGGTAATGCCTAGCATAATTTCCGATGCGAGTAGAAATACCCAATTTGTGTGACATGTACAGTATTGAAATCTCTCACTACACGAAAGTGCCTGTTTATCTAATGATTATAATTATGAATGACCTGCTTGGACACTGGCACAGGCTGGATCCCCTCAATTTTGATAAAAGCAATCTCATTCCTACATTTGATCTCATAACCTTCACTAAATAGGTGTGGCAAAAAAGACTCTTAAATGTTTTCTGTAGCCTTTAATTATTTCTTTTTTTTGCTGAAATAGTGTTTAAGCCTGGTTCAGTCAGTCAAGTGTACAGTAACACATCTACATTAGAGACTCAGCTCTGTGTTAAAGCTTCTTAAAAATGTATGAGTATGTTTTCTCTGAATGCCTGAGTTGTTAAGTCCTCAGACACTTAGTGTGCTCTGATTTAAAACATATTCAGCAGCACACGTTTTTAGGTTAAAGGAGAAGGCTGCTGTTTTTCTGTAACTTTTTACTGTCAACAAATGCAAGGAAAAGACCAAAACCAATACATGTTTGTCCATGTTTCTCCTATACACTGTGACACTCTTAAAAAAGGATGATAAATACAAAGTTACAATTTCTAAAAAGGCTCAGTAATTTTCTAAGAGATCTGCACATCGTAGTTTTTAGCAAACATTACTAAAACAGAAGCAAATTGTGCATTAGTTATGGATTATTTTCCTCTCCAGATTAATAAACCCCAGCAAGAATGTACAGCACAAGGAGCATTTTCATGATGACGAAGGGACAGTACAGTCCAGTGATGTGGCTCATTGATATGTTTTCAGTAGTGTTTGGACAACTGTGGAGGTCTAAGGCACAGAGAAATAAGCCACATCAGGCTTTGGCTGCACAGATAATACATGTTAGTAGGGTTAATCCATTGTTGTTTTTTGTCTGATAATGAGATTGGCTGACATTAAGAAAAATAAAGAACATCACCAGACTTATCCTTTAAGACTTTGTTATCAGTTTGATCTTATTTTTAATTTGTTACAAGGTATCTTGTGCCATGGTGCTACAGTGACCCTTAACCTGCTCCAAACCCCCCCCCCCCCCCCCCCCCCCCCCCCACAAAAATGACCACTTATGTGTGTTCACAAGTGTAATCTGTGTCCCTTTGTTCTGTGTATTCATCAGAAAACCCTTCCTCCACTTTGGCAGTTGCCCACTGCTCAACAAGGAGGTCTGTTTGCTCCACAAAGGCTGCTATTCACTCCACTATATTCATCATTACCACTCGCGTATTCATAATTCGTAATCCCCGCCCCCCCCCCGACAATACTCAATTCAACCAGTCAGATAACCAGCCTGTGGTTGTCTGAGGGAATAGTCTGCATCGACTGGGCATTAAAGGGATTCAACACTGTCTTCTGTTCATGATTGTTACCTGACTGCACAGCAGACGGCACTGCCTCTGAGTTGATTTCCTCATTTAACCTCAGCTTTACAGTGTAACCCATATTACAGATCAAACCTGGCTTCTTTGTTTTTTCACCCAAATTAACCAGCTAGCCTAGAATGAACCAGACATTAATCTGCTCGGCAGAAAGAAAGAGTGGGAAATGAAGGAGGCAGATTTAGTGAGACTAAGTGCGGAGCGGAGACAAAAAAGTGATGTAAAGGAGAGAAAGAAGACAGGATGGGGAATGGTGATACTTCATTTATTCTGCTGCGAGAGCACTGTGGCTCTTCTTGCCTAGTCTTGCCTCGTCCTTCTCTTGGCTCTCAGCCTCGGGCGGCTCCAGTGTCACATGTAATCATTGTTATTTTGAAGCCAAGGACGAGTCCCCATAATCCTCCCTGTGCCTGTTAATGAGGAAACCAGAGTTCTGACATCCACCAGTATTGACATCTTCATCCTATTTGTCACAAAGGTGGAACAGACACCTACCATCTCCCTGCCATAGAAAGACAATCCTAATCACAACTACTAACACTCACAGGTTGTCTCATCACCACACAGGTCTCTCTACTGATGAATTTGTCTAGAGATTATGTCTAGTTGGTCAATTTATTTGGTCCGAAGTAAAATAACTTTGAAATTTTAAATTTTGCATGGTCAGAATGATTTCTGCTGACTTTGGTGATCTCCTAAGTTTTCCCTTTATTGTGCCATCATGAGGTTGACATTAGTGGGCTTCACTACTAGATGCGTTGCCGTGAAATTTGGCACAGACACTCAAAATGAACTACAGGTATGATAACTTTGGCGATCCCTAAACTTATCCTGTATCACCATCAGTGGTGCAGCTGTACCCTGTGTTTAGTGCTCATAAGTGCATCTTACACTAACACATTAATACAGTATAAGATGGAGAGCATGGTAAGCATTGTACCTACTTAACATGAACATGTTAGCATTGTCATTGTGAGTATGTTAGCATGCTGACTTTAGTGCTTAAGTACAGCCTTGTGAGTATGTTTTTAGACTCTTAGTCCTGTCTCGCATTTAAGTTTCCTTTTGAGGACTGCCTTGAAGCTGAGTCTTGTATAAAATGTGATGCCAAGCTTACCTCAGCTGCATTTATTAATGGCTGGAGAAGGAAGAAACTGAGATTTGTTAATGAGGGACAGCCTTGATTGCGGACTGATTGCATTACAGCTACAGGAAACCAGTTCTGATCACAGGCTGGCATTCGTCTTTGATAACAAACTTGCAGCATGTTTCTCTTCGTGTACGTTCATTTCTTTCAAGGTCAGTATTTGAAGTGATGTGTAATGTTTTTTGCAGCAGTTGTAATGCTCCCATTAATTCCTGAAATTAAACTTTTGCAAAAAAAATGCTGTGTTGATGTTTCGCCACTGGAGCATCTCCACATCCTTTAACCAAATTTATTTGTATCAGAATCAAGCAGTCACCCTCTTTTTTCCCTCTGCCTTGCTTGAAGGCATCATATGTAAGAGCTCCATGTTCATGGTGATGACAAATAACTCTTGAGACAGCCTGAGTGAGAGGGAAAGCAGTAGAGCTGAGAGAGAAAAAATAAATAAAGAGAAAGCAAGAAAAAAGGGAGTGATTGAGGGATTCTGTCCAGGGGGGACTAAAAGAGAGGATTTGGATGAGAGAGAGGCAGGAATGGTTGTAGCACAAATATATAAAGAGGAGAGAGAAAGACAGAGAGATGGTCATGGTGTGGAAGAGAAGAACAGGCTGAGGTGAGAGAAAGCGATGAGAGACAGAAGGAGTGCTCTGCTTCAATGGGAAGAGGGGCTTTCATATCATCTAAACACATCTGTGTGTGTGGCTGCCAATGAGAAAAAAAGATGCAATGTTCAACTGGGGGTGTTTGTGTTTTTTCCGATTTGGCGCCTGAATGTAAGCAGACTGCACGGTACCTTGCATCAGGAGGGTGCAGTGTTGTGGCCGTTGCGACAAGCAATAAAGTGAGTCAGTGTTTGGAAGTAGGAGAAAGAGGGAGGGAGAGGAAGAGGGAAACAGGGAGAGGGACAGATAAGAGAAGGTGGGATTATGGTTTGAATTTTTTCCTAAAACATGGGCTGCAGGTGCATTATCTTCACAGGTGGAACAGTCTTAGTTGGTATTTATTGAAGACATGTTTGCTGCATTATTTGATGACTGTGTATATATCACTGTTGGAGCCCTCTGTATACAGTACATACATACGTAGTGATGCTGTCTGCATGTTTTACTGTGTGACTGAGTCTGCATCTCTCTCTGTGTTGTGTGTGTTTTGTGTAGACAGGTGGAGAGTTGGGAACAGGCTAGAAAAGGGCACTGTGTATCAGTCATGTTGCACACTGTTGTCCAGTGTGGCTGGGTGTGAACTGCACAGGATGGCGACATACAGTACAGAGTCGGGGACAGAGATTATTCCAATTAAGAACATTATTGGGTGTTTGAACTCTGTTAGGCTCTAATCTAGTCCCATTTACTGATGTAATCATTCTAATAGGGTCATTTTCTTCATTCACACACATAAACACACACACTCTCTCAAGATGTGACGATGTTTTCTGCCTGTTTTATTTGCTTTCCTTCCTCCATGTCTATTGGGAGATCTGTCAGTCTTCCTGCCGTCACTGTGTCTGCCTGTTTGTGTCTTTCTCTCTATTAGTTTGTGTGGATAAGACTTTAAAATGACTCAAGTTTCTTGGCTGAGAAAAACAGTCAAATGCTGTCGTCATCTCCAGCCTCATAGGAAAAACACACTGTTGCCAGGCACACTAAGTGAGGGCATCATTTATTTTCTAAAGGTGCATGTGAAAATATAACTTCCCAGCTTCACATCAGCGAAGTAAACCAGCACTGCAGGTTTCAAAAAGACAGAAAGGTAGCATTGTGTCTCGCCAAATGATGCCAAATGCTGTATGCATCCACAGCAAGCAGAAAAAGTATTCCAGTATATTGTTTATTTTTACCTGATATGAATCCAAGTTGAACTCAAAATCTGTTCAACCTTTGCTTTTCTACCCACGCACTGTGAATTGATTTTTGTTTCACTTTTTACTGCTGTGAATGCAATGACCAAATAAGTCATCAGGTAAAATGATCACCTGATCGCACCTGTAATAGACCACTGGTAGTGATTCAGCAAACATGTTGTCGTCTCATTTTTGGATGCTTGGTCAAACAAACTTTGTTCCCAGTCAAAATTCAGAGAGTGAGATCATGTTGTTTTCCTCATATCAAATAATAATAACATTACCCAAAGACCTGCTTACATATATATTTAATTCCAATATTCATGTTTAAGCATAACTACACTATTAGTAATGTCATTTGTTGGATAAGGTTAACTTCTCTGCTGCGAACGTGTTCTTTTACATCTGCCAACCATGTCTTGCTCGTAATAAGGCAGATAAAATGTACGGTATAGTCTGTGTTATTTAGTGGCTCTTATGCAAAATACTGAGGAAGCAACTACTAATCACCAAGAAGAGAAAACAAGTACTTTAACTGACACATTATTTCTTATATTATTTCTATTTTCTTATTATTTCTCTTTCTAAAGTGCCATACTGCATAGCCCTTTCAACCATGACCTTCTCCATAAACTGCCTTCAGGAAAGTGATGTGAACTTGAAACGAGATCTGACCTCTTATCTGTCAATTTATAAAGTTGTATATTTGTGGTCTGCAAAGGCCCAAGGCTACGTTTTAGGTTTAAGGTCCTTCAAATCTTTGGTATATTATGCTGTAAGGTAGTCGCAGTTGCATTTTTCTTCTTTTAAAAAAAATATTAATACTGCTCTCTGGTCATAAAGTTCTTATTTATTTCCACTGCGCTCTCTCCATCCAACACTACATTATCCACATGATGTAACTGATTTGGAGTTGACTTGTAAACAAATATAAGTTATAGTTACATTCAGTGTTATTGACAAAAATGTGTATCTCTGAGGTCAAACGTGTGTTGAATGCATTTCCGTCCTCACGAAACATTTGCAGAGCAGATTCTTTCACTTGCAGTCTTCCTCTTCACTGCCTTTGCTGGTGTATTGCTGTGTTTCTTGGTGCCTGTTGATCATTGGAAGAGTGTGAAACCATTGGCAGGACTGTGTAAAACAGCTCCATGGTGTTACTACATGTCAGAAACTTCACAGTGTACTGTTTAGGAAAAGCAGAAAGGCTTAAAGTATCATGCACTTTGTTCCTTTCAAGGAAGATTCATATAAACTCATGTTTTGATGCAAAAAACTCTTTTATTTCATATTGTGTTTATGTGTCCTCAAGTTGACAGCATGGTACCTTTACTGAAATCTACCACATTTCATAAATCACCCTAGTCAGTCTATGACACAGGAACCAAAATAGGTATAGGTGTATTTTCAGTAGTATTATATATATCTTATGGGTGAAAATTTTATTTTTTTATCAGCCTAATGGCTACTTAATGTTCAAATTTTACCAGTCACTCAACAGACCTTTTATTTTTGGCTGGTGAGTGAAGGAAATGTACCTGTAGCCGTCTGCATATTTTTCCAGCATTTAGCTGGTGTCTGGTGCTAATTTTTTGCCCTGTATATCTTCCAACTATTCATAAATATAATGCATATTCTTTAAACATAACCCAAACTTTTGTTTCAACTGCTTAAAGATTCAGCCCAAAACTTAAGATAACCTCCACCTGATGAACTAAAAACTGACCCAAAAGTTGTCAAGTCAAGGCTATAGATCAGCCAGCTATCAAACGGACTCACACAGCCAGCGAGGATGGTACATGCATCATCGTCTTTCATTAAGTGTCTGTGACCTTCAGTTTAGTGCTTTGCTTTGAGTTTCATAACTGACTTACACCCTATTAATCTGGTACTCTATATCTCAGCCTCACACACATGCCATAGACAAATACCTGCACGAACACACACACATACACACAAACACCCCACAGAAACGCTTCAGAGAGCGACTCAGATCACAGAAAGACACCCTGGTTGTTACGCCTGCCTGGCTGCTGTCTGATAAGCATTAGCCCTGGAACGGTCTCCCTGTGAAGGCCGTGAGTAATACAGGCTTTATCTGTATCACTGTGAGCGTGGGCCAACCTGTTCAATAGCGACCTGGTTTCTGTTACAGGGCAAAAGGCTGCTATCAAAACTCTGTAATTCTCTTATTTTGCCAAAATAAACAACATTTGTGACTATGTTTTTTGTTTTCTGGGCTGTAATGTAAAAAACATACATAGAACTGGGTAAACTTTAAAATAACTTTAAACCTGTAACTCTACTGTAAATCATACTTTCAAACACAGTAAAATGTTTTTACAGTTCAAACCCAACATACAGTGTACGTACAAAATATCTGTGGCACTATTTTCATGAAGAATAATGATGTAAAATTAGGTAGAAGCCATCAGTACCCATTGATTACCCTTATTAGATCAATCACAGAGGGGGGCTAGACAAATGAGTTTAAAAACAATGGTAAGTAATGGGCTATGAGTCCAAATCACGATGATGGTCAGAATATGTTTATATTCTGCAAACTTCTTGTAGTTTACATGAGAAAACTAAAAAGTAATGTAAAACTGTTTGTGCAGTACAAAAACAGACTCTTACACAAACATGTACACAGACCTGTCAGACTAGTCTCATCTGAGCAGTTGAGCCTTGATGGGTTGTGTATGAAATGCTCTTCATGTAAAACCAAGTAACAAGCACACAAATGCATGCAAACCATTCGAACAGTATGAGTATTGGGGCTCATAAATGTAAGCATTGTGAGAGTGTTGAAACCAATCTGGTGGCTGTTCCAGGATTGCGTATGTGTGCTGAGTGTGTTGCCCTCAGCGATGAATACAGGACTCATTAGAATTGCTGTCATGTTGCAGCACTGCCTGCAGCATTTCATCTAAAGCACATTGGCGCTGCCAGTCGGAAGGCTACCTAGGAGTACCACTCAAGATTAAAAGTCAAAAATAACTCGCTCTGTTTCCTGTTCGGCCTGCTGCAATGTTTGAAAATGTTCTTCAGAAGGGAAAAGTGGCATGGAACCAGATAAAGTTGTCACAACCTCTTTGTAAGTACTTAAGAGAGATCCTTTTAATAGTAATGCAACCTTCAAGTCCAATTCTCTTTGCAGGTACCAATGTGTTTTGATATATCATGACAGAGAATATCATCCTCAGTCAAATATATTGAGGTACATTTTAAGAAAAGGTAAACATGTCTTCAGATTTTACTGGGTAAAGCTTTTATTTGGTCCTTTCTGCGTCTGTGATGTCTCTTATTTATTTTTCCTTAATTTTATTTATAGTGTGCATTTAGGTCAGATTGTGCATTCTAGAGGAAAAATGGGGAACAAAAATGGGATAAAACTATACTTGTACATAAAGGAATAAAATTACAAGTGAGATCTGGATGATTTACAACCATAAAAAGATAATAACACAAGGATAAAAATTGTATATATATACAACAAAGGATCCTAAAATACTGTGATGATGTGTTAACGTGACAAGTGAGCAAAAAATACATATTTGAAATAATTTTATTGAACGGATGATAGATGGATAATCATGACATAAAAAACTGAGAATCTTCACAGACGGTTCTTAGGAAAGATTTCAGGCTTCATCAATATTTTTGGCCACTTTGAGGGCAGCGGAACAAGCTGCAAACACTGTGTTGACATATTATTACATAATAAAGTTGTTCTGGCGAATGTCTAAGCAACCAGTTGCCTATTTACACATCCAACAGACACGGAGCATCATTGACATTCATAAGAGCTGTGTTACAGTTAACCTTTTTGCTTCAATTTGGTCTCCACAATCTCCTGATAATAATGTATGGCTCTTTAGTGGCTAAATGTTCTGTTTTTACTAAGTAGATGATAACTTTGTCTGCTGTTTGTTGCTGGCCAAGTAGTGTACACTGGGTTTATTTGAACTTTTTAGTTAAAAAAGATAGTTGCCTGCTGTTTCTGGAAACAAGGCTGAGCAGAACTGATTTTACAGGCGGGACAATCAAAACATTAATTCAAAAATAGACTCAAAGACTGTAGATCTGAGAGGAGCTGAGTTGTGTAATAAATAGTCTTTCAATGGTAGATGGATTGCATTTAAAAAGCGCTTTTTTAGTCTTCGAACCACTAAAAACGTTTTATACTACATGCCACATTCACCCATTCACACACACGCATTCAGACACTGATGGCACAAGCTACCATGCAGGGTGCCAACATGCTCATCAGGAGGAGCTTCTAATCACTCACACACATACACTCACACACCATGGACAGCCTTCGGGAGCAATTTGGGG
Organism: Scomber scombrus; assembly: GCF_963691925.1. Classification (NCBI taxonomy): domain Eukaryota; kingdom Metazoa; phylum Chordata; class Actinopteri; order Scombriformes; family Scombridae; genus Scomber; species Scomber scombrus. The sequence continues at coordinate 22,785,238 of NC_084977.1, read as the reverse complement.
TTCAGTATCTTCCCCAAGGACACTTCAACACATGGACTGAAGGAGCCGGGGATTGAACTGCCTATCTGCTGATTAGTGGATGACCTGCTCTACCTCCTGAGCCACAACCACCAACTAATTACACTTTGTCATTTGCTCCATTACAGATATTATATATTTTTAAAAAATGATTACTGTATCTTTAAAATACATACAATAGAAATAGAATGTATTTCTCAAATAATAGGCTGCAATGACAAGTGGAAAAATTGACTTAAAATAATGATTTAAGTGTGTCATATTGTAGTGTCTATGTGCACACATACTCTACATATTGGAAACAAATACATGTAAAGTGTATCCTCTGGAAAAGACCATTTGGTTTGTGGGACACCTCTCTCTGTCCCTCTTTGACTGTTACCACTCTGTTCCAAGAAGTAGGAGAACACGCTGAACAGCAGCACAATGATGTTTTTATGTGACAGGTGTTTATTGGATCCCTGGAACACAGACAGATATTGCATGATTTACTGCAACATGCTAGTAGTAGTGTGTCATGGTTAAATTTACAGCCTGCCATGTCCTTGATCTTTCTGTGTGGCATGCATTCACTTTTCTAACGAAGTAGGCAATACTACCTAAACCAGTGATCGTATGTACAGTAACTCCATGTGTAAAATGACTCTCAGTGTAACTCTCATATTTCATAATGGTCTCTTTTTGTTCCCACTCTATATATAACATTCTTCTGCTTTCAAATACATATAAATAAACAAATAGTATGTGTCATATAAATGATTTATGTTGTGATACTAAAAGTGCCTGTGTGTGATTGCTGGAAAGTGTTCCACTTTCCGGCTTTTCTAACGACCCACGCCTCAGTGATAACATCGTTGTTGTGGGACAGGCATTCTCTCTGGGGTGCTGTCATTATTATGCAGGACCCGGGAAATATTTCTCACAAACTGTTCTCTGACAGCTGAGCAGGGTCTGGGGTTGCACTGGTTAAAGGATGGCTTAGTCCTGTTTAAACTGTTGGCACTGCTGGCTTTCTGAAGTACATATCTGTGAGAATACGAGACTCCAGTGGGTCAGTGACAGATGACTGAAGTGTCAAATTGAAGATAGAGTTCATTTGAGCCTGGAGACAAGAATGTAATTTTTCCATGACGTAACCGTAGACGAATTAAATACTGTGCATTATTTACTGTCAGACTGATGCATTAAGGGCATCGGTGTTATGATGTGACATTACTGTGTGGCTATGGTAAAGCTATTTTTGATGTGCTGTGCTGTTGACTTCAGAAATAGAGACAAGGTAATTCTACACAGGAGCTGGATTCATGGTTGTTCATGCAGCATAGTTTAAATATTTAACTGTCCTCCTGTGAACCTTGAAGAGGGTTCTTCAGTGGGCGTCCGTGAGACTCAGGAGATACCACAACACAGAGAAACAGAGAAATGACTGCACATGTTTTGATTGATTTGAGTGTGTGACAATTCAGAGAGTGTGGACAATGTGTGGCCTCTTCTCTTGGTGGGGCAGGATTAGCGCTGTCAGTCTCATGTTGTGAGGTGAAGGGGCGTGACGTTTAAATCTGTCCCGTCGAGAAGGACGATTTTGTGTTTGGGCAGCGGTGGGTAAGAGATTTGGAGGAGGGGTTTTGCTGAAAATGTTAGAAATGTCATTGCTCCTTACACTGTTTCACTTTGAAAAGGTGACTCTCTCTCTCTCTTTTTTTTTCTCCCCCTCTCTCCTCTTCTTGCCCTCTCAGATAAGTTGTTTGGAAAGCGGCTGCTGCAGGCTGGGAGACACATCATGTCTCATAAGTCTTGGATGAAAACGGTGCCCACAGAGAACTGTGATGTGCTCATGACATTTGCAGGTCAAGTACTCAAACACACACACACATGCTTGCGCTTCTATACTTGTGAGGGCCCTCATTGACAAACAGTAATGCTTTCCATAAAATAGTTTTAATTAACCATTATTCTGTAAATCATTTCTCAATTAATGTTTTGTCTATAAAATGTCAATATAAAGTAATGTCCAGGGTAATATATTCCAATTGCTGGTTTTAACTGTGCAACTGTGCCTAAATAGATCCTGTATCCTATTAAATGCATACAAATCAGCATATCCTAACTTTTGAATAATGTATTTTTTTTCTTTTTTTGGAAAATTATTAAATTTCTGTCTATTCAGCTAATTTTTTTTGTTCCTCTAAACCCTAAAATCAATTCTTAACCCTCAAACAGCCTTTGAAAAAGTCTTCACAAATATAGATGCACAAGAGCACATACTCATGTTTGTAGTGTGCAATTTAACACAAATTTGCCACATGAAACATCATTTTAGTTTGATGCTCTACAAAATGTGAGATTTGTGCATCCATCCATCTTCTCTACCACTTATCCTCTGGTGCGTTGCAGTAAAATTGTGATTTCTTAATTCATAATTCCCTTTCAACTTTCCAACATTTATCTTTAAATTCTCCATGATGACATGGAAGGAAGTAATGTTCTTATTGTTCCTTTTAACTCCTTCCATTTAAATTAATTTCAGATGGTTTTGTATTTCTTAAAGAGCAACCCAGAAGAGTGTTTTCAGCTATTAGTAGGAATCAATGCAGTTATTAATTGTTGATAATGAAGATAGAGATTATGACTGTGATGTTGATAATACTACTTTTTAAACTTTCTTAGCCATAGCCTTAACATCAGAGAAATAGGTTTATGACCAGCTTGAATCCCTAAACCAACAGAGGGAACGGAGGAGAAGAGTCATATTCAAGTGTTTGTTAGTACAACACTTCACCTCAAGCTGCTGCTCAGGAATAAATAGCGTTAGACTGTGGGAGTATTCAGCCAGCTCCTGAGTACAGTGATGCGTGGGTATGTTTGAAAATGTATTTTTATTTTTTTCACTTCTTGCCACAGACACTACAGATGACCACACGTTGCTATGGCTACTGAACCACATCCGGCTGGGAATCCCAGAACTCATCATCCAAATCCGACATCATAAGCACACACGTGTCTACGCATTCTTCGTCACCGCCACATATGAAAAGTAAGAACTCTGTACTTAATATATATCAAGGGTGTTTTAACTCATTCATCTTTTGTGTGCTTTATATTATTGACAGAAGGGCAGCAGCTATTTTTTTTAAAAGTATTTATTAATTCCTCAACTATTTCTAAAATAATCAACACTTTTTGTCCATAAAATGCCAGACAATAGTGAAAATGTTCATAGTTTCCCAGGAAACAATGCAATAATGTACTAAACGTGTTGGTATAACCAACAGATCGAAACCCAAAGATATTCAATACAATCACGGACAGCAGAAAAAAGCAGAATATTCTCTCATTGGAGAAGCTGGAACAAGTATATGTTATGCTATATCATATAATATAGAATAGTATATGATATAATACAATAAAAAATGTTACTAAGTTACTAATTCCTTGAAATAGATTAAAATAGCATCATATTTATAAAAGTAGAAGACTGTTAGCTACAGCTGAACAATATTCAACCCTCCAGAACATTAGATCTGAAAACAACTCACTGTGTATTTTCTGTTTTGTTGTAATGATCTCTTAATGGTATTATGGTTACTGCTGTTTTATGTGTATGCCTGTGAATTTATCATGCTGTTGCAGTGGAAAAAATACAAGCAAGAAGCAGAAAGGGAATAAACTGCCTAATGAATAATACAGAACATGTTACTTCTCCTGGTAGTTTGAGGTTCAGATATATTTAAATGCTACTACTGAAGTTGGGATGTTACAGACCAAAATATCCCTGCTGTTCTGGTGTAAAATAGTATCTTCGATTATCATAGTATTATATTTAGCTGCAAGTAGTGAAGTTGCCATGGTGCCTTATGTATCTGCACCACACTTCTGCTTATGGCTGCTGTGCTGTAGGTTATTTAAAGTTTTTCAGAAGGTTAGAGTCAGGCTAAACAGTATTGATTGTATTCGCTCTGATTACACTGCTTAGACTCAGTTCAGCATTCTGTTGTTTTTGAAAAATCCTCAGGGGAGTTGTGGATGAGCCCAGGGTCATTTTTATCTCAGTGCTGACTTTGGTGTACAAATACTGAGAAATACTATTCAAGTGACCTAATAAATAATTATACATTTAATTTGTACTGCACTTTTCATTCATAGTGAGACTCGGAAGTGCTATAGTATTAATAACATAGAACACACAACATAAAGAACATAGAAATAAGAGTTAAGATGAAAAAGCCTTCCTGAATAAAAAGGTTTGTGGGCCTTTTTTAAAAAGAGACTATGCTTCCATCAGAGGGTTAGTAAGGCTGTTCCACAAGCGTGGTGCAGCAGAGCAGAAGGCTTGATCCCCCATGATGCGAAGCTTAGTGCTAGAGGCCCGGAGGAGCAAGCTGCTGGCAGATCTGAGGGTGCAGGTGGAGGTTTACTGTATGATCAGTTCCTGTTCTAGGGAGGAACATGTCAGTTGATGGATTTATATATGAGAAGCAGGACTTTGTAGTAAATCCTAAAGGAAACAGAGAGCCAGTACAATGAAAACAGAATTGGTGTTATATGTTTGTGTTCTCGCACTCTCATCACCATACTGGCAGTGCTGGTCTGAATGTACTGAAGCGGGCCTCTATCTCCTTAAGACAGGTGCTGAGGTGTGTCATAGGCAGTTTTGATATATATCATCAGCATAGCAATGAAAAAACATTTCATGTCTGCCAATGACACGTCCACTTTGGGGCATGTAGAGAAGAACTGACCCTTGCAGAACACCACAGGTGACAGGGAGGGATCTAGACCTGCATCCTCCCAATGAGACATACTCAGTCGTACCAGAAGGGACTCAATGGTCCAAAGGTGGTGTGGAGGTTCTCTAAGAGGATAGTGTGATCCATAGAATCAGGAAAGAGGGAGACCCTGCATCAGCTGCCATCAGCAAAATGAAAACTTGGTCCAAGGTAGGCTTAAGGAGGGGGGCGGATGACTGTGACCTTGAAGGCAGATGGAACGCTTCTAGTTTGAAGGGAGAGGCTAACATTAGTATGATTTTAGCAGAGCTGTGGGAATGGGGTCCCGGGCTCAAGTACCGGGGTTCATCTCCCTGAAGATTTTCTCAATGTGGCTCTGCCTGATGCCAGTAAAATGGAGTAAAGTCGGCAACCTCTCAGACAGAGGGTCGATGACAGGAGGAAGGTAGAGAGGAAGAGCTGGACATCAGAGAGCGGATGTTGTTGACCTTGGCTTTGAAAAAGTCAATGTGGCCCTTACATCATACATTCTGCAGCCTCAATTGGGGAAGATGATTGTGGCCTCAGGAGATAATTTATGGTGGGAAAAAAGAGAAGCACCCTGGTAGAATAATGGTTACTGAACATGCCACATGATGGCAACACTCCTAGTTCAATTCCAGCCATGAACCTCTGTTGCATGCCATACCCATCTCTCTTTCCTCTCTGTTGCTCCATTAAAAAATGTCAAAAAAATAAGACGCATGCTATGTAACCACAACGTCTACAATTCATTCTGGACCTTTGTTGCATTTCACTTCCCATCTCTCCCTCTTTTCCCCTTCGTTTCCTGTCAACTTATTCCACTGTTGGTATAATAAAGGCACAGAAATGCCCTAAAAATACATTTAAAAAGATGCGTAAGGTTGCCAGGATTGTTATTCATTAGGTTTGAGTAGAACTGTGACTGAGCATCTTGAAGGGACTTTGAGTCCTTTGATGTTCACAGAAGGCTAGTTTAAGGACAGCAAACCCAGAGTGTCTGAAGCGTCATTCCAGGACACATCCAGCTGTTTTTATTTTTCACAGGTCATGAGTGAACCAGAGAGCAGAGTTTGAAAAATTGACGCATTTGCGCATCAAGATCAAAGACTCTGCTCAGAGATGTATTGCCACTAGTTTACCAACTGACTGCAGAAGCTGATGTGGTGTGCTGGAGGTCCATTAGTCATAGTCTATGCTTTTCCAGTTTTGAAAAAGCATAGGAATGTCAAATCCATTGAGACTACCTTGTCTGACCCCAGATTGTGAGGGGTGGTGATGACCAGGCCATTTATATGCCCCCCTGGTGGACATCAACATGCTGTTTCAGGGAGACACTCAGTCAGACTCAAACACTCCACTGCAAAACGACAGGAGGGATTGTCGACATGTATATTCATATCACCAACAATGACAGTGTTTGTTGACTTGAAGCAGAGTGAGGTGAGGAGGTCGTGAATCTCAGGGAGGTAAGATGAGTTTGGTTTTGGGAGGGGCTGTAGATAGAAGCACTGTCATAGACTATGGTGTTTTACATTTAAGATAGATTTAAGATTAGGCATTGACAGGGGACAGTTTCAATTCAGGCCGGTGTATGATTGCTAAACCACCACAATGACCAGAGCTGCAGGCTTTTTCCATGTAAATATAGCCACGAGTAGTAAGTAGTAAGGCACATGAAATCAAGCCACTTGCCCAAGATGTGCAAGATTTGCATCTCGTCTTGTGCAGGGTAGTCTTACGATGTTTCCAGTTATGAGACCCAGGTTTGGGTTACCTCTGTATTCCACAATGAAGCCATGGTGCAAGCCTCTATGGATGTAACAAGGTCTGTTTCTCAAAATCCCAAACTCTTGGCAGCGGGTTAAAAGCCCCTTGTCAGATGTAAACTGCATTTACTCCATAGTTGTGTGGCAGTGTAGGCTATCGTAATTAAACCTGTTGTGTTGTTTTGGCAGAAAGGCAGCGTTGGTAACAGCCACAGTCACAGAGTAGAGATCATTACAGTAAACAGAGGGAAGCTCCAGTTGAAGAAAAACCCCAATCACAAGAGTCTCTCAGTTACAGTGCACCTCTGGGTGGTTTCCGTACTGATAGAGAGTGCAGGGGAGCTGGAGGCAGGCTGGAGGAGACAGCCGCTGTCCTACAGAGAAAAGGGATCCCAGTAGAGACGGTAGGAAGCACTTCACGTTGAATAATCCAAAATCCGTAAATCCCAGTAGAGGAGATCAGCATTACTTTACTTAAATTAATCCAAAGTCCACCAGTTTGATAGAACATACTCCAACTCCGCGAGCGATCAAAGAAAGAAGAAATTGGAAAACCATAAAAAGCTTAAGCAAAATGCAGGAAGGCCACGTTAAACATACGAACAGTGAAGTTCACAGTCAATTGTCTATTTAGCAAAGAGGAACGGCAGCCAGTATGCGCCAGTGCTCCCTCGTATTGCAGAGTAACCTCTCTCCCACTGCAACACAAGCACCAAAACAAATCTGGACAACAGATCTGGGTGGCACTTGCTGTTCCATACTGCATTTCAACTCTTGACAAATATTTAGTTCTCTGCTGACTGTGCATTTAACAACAGGCCTCCCAATAATCCTTAGAGTCTCGACCAAACCTTTTACACATAAATGGAATACGAATAGACAGATGGCCAGAGGGAAAGAAGAAAGAGATAGAAAGCGATAGAGAGAGAAGCACTGAGATAATAGAAGGAGAAAAAAAAGAGAGAGGCAGAAAGACAAAGATAAGGAAAATGAAGGAGAGAAGCAGGGTAGTGTTGTGGGAGGATGCAGAGAGCTTTCTGAAAGTGTGCCAGTGGGTTTTAGATGAAATGCTCAAGGAAAATGATTGCTGTGTGTGACACGAAGCACACTCTCCTCTCTTTTGCTCTCTCGCTCTCTACACACATACACCTGCTGTTAGATAGGTTGACCCACATTTTATGTGATAGAAAAGATAACCTAGAAAGTATTCCATCTTCTCGAATTCACCTTGAATAGTCATTCTCTTTGTGTACTAAACTAGGGAGAATTTACCCCTCTGTCTTTCTATTATGTAGCTAACATAACATGAGGGGGGCCAGGTGTGTTATTTACTAAATGTAGGCTTGTTTTGTATAATGAAGTGAAATTACATTGTTCTTTTTCGCATGTGTTGTTTTTAAGGACAATAGTAGTCAATGTAGAAATTCTGAGAGTATGAGATAAGCAGCAGGAGCCGGTTGCACCAGCTGTTTCTAAGTTCATACTGACTAGTTTTTAAGTAGAGTTTAGTTGTTACTGAATATTTACAAGTTAGTTGAATCAACCAATTGAGCTAACTTTAGCTTGCGAATATCAGACCAGATCAAAGAGCCTAAATAAGAAATATGGTCAACATATCTGATTTGGCACTTTAAATTGCATGGAAAATATGACACAAAATGTATAAAACAGTCATACCCACAATACCAGTCAAAAGTTTGGACACATCTTCCCATTAACTAGAATGAGAAAGTGTGTCCAAACCTTTGACTAGTACTGTTTATTTTGTCTTTTGGGGGCCAGAAGTTATGTGACACTAACCCCCTTTTTAGATAGATGACTGCCTCTTATTGGACTACAGTTGTTTCTTAGCAATCGATTTAAACATTACTAAGTGCAATTGATGGTGCAACTGAATTTAGAAAATCACTTTTCTGAAACTAGCTGGTATATACTAAGAACTTTCGGCAGGACTTCACGCACAAACTTGGTGTAGCTGGTGCAATGCAGTCCCGGACAGCTTACGTTCAGTGCTGTTCTGTGTGATATTTTCAGTAAGGCTCCATCTATTGCTTTGAAAACAACTTTAGCTGGAAGCACAATTTTAATAACTAATATACTCAGTGTGACACGAATGTCCTCCTCCTCTTACCTGACACATCATCCATTATTCAGACCTCAACTCTGACCAGGCAATTTACAATATTCCACCCTGTTCTGCTGAGTTTCTACATTACGTGATAGATATTTGCTAAATTAGCATAAACCTTGCGTGCAACGCTGGTGCTCTTCCTCAGCAGTGTTCTGCTCTCTTACAAAGTTAGCTCTGTCCACGCATTGCCTTTGACTATGTCTCCAAAAGAAGACTCCTTGAATTTCGGGAGAGAGAGAGTGTGTGTAAAAGGCGATAAAGTTTTGATTAAATAAGAGAGGGGGAATCTCATTAAGATTCCTGGCAGCAGCAGGAACCGCACACCTTTTTTAAAGGCCTTGCAGTCATTGGCTTAGATTACCAAACAGTTGGTTTAAATAGATAGTGTCTTGTTTTTTTCTCTTACAAGGACCTTTAATATGATGGTGCTGCACACTAAGCAGTATTCAGTGATGATACAGAAGCTTACACCTCACATTTCTGCTGTAATCCATCATGGTGCCGAATGTACCTCACTGTGCTGCTCCTCCATGTGCCTAGAGCTGCATGATGGATGGGTGTTAAAGGCCCACCTAGGCTGTTCTCCTGTGTGTGTGTGTGTGTGTGTGTGTGTGTGTGTGTGTGTGTGTGTGTGTGTGTGTGTGTGTGTGTGTGTGTGTGTGTGTGTGTGTGTGTGTGTGTGTGTGTGTGTGTGTGTGTGTGTGTGTGTGTGTGTGTGTGTGTATGCTATATATATATACACACGTACATGTGAAAGAGAGAGGTGAGCTGTCAGCCAGTAGGGAACAGAGGGCGTGGTGTTGTATTATTACTGCGATTTCAGCACAAAGCCGCTGGGAAGGACAGAAGGAGAGGAGAAGAGGATGATGGGATAGTAGAGGAGGGGGTGGAGAAAAAACAAGAGGAGAGGACTGTGAGAGATAAAAGGATGAAGAGTAAAGGGGGAGGGAAGAGAGAGATGAGGGGAGAGTACGGACTAGAGAAAGGAGGAGAAGGGAGGAAGAGAGGATATGTGAAGGAGGGGTTGATGGGAAACCAGATGATGAAAGTGATGAGGTTAAGGCATTAGAGGAGAGTTGAGATGACTTTAACACCATGAAGGACAATACATATCTGCTAATTTTGTTGGTGGCTGTTGGGTCTCTTATTCCTGTGAAAAACTTACCAAATACAATGAAACATTTCTTACACAGCTAAAAGAGAGTTTAATTATGTACAATAGAGCCAATTATAATTTCCCAGAGCACAGTGTAACATATTCAAACCTCCATTTTCTGACCAATAAACCGTGTGAAACCAAAAGAAAATCAATTTATTATTGCAAAAAGACGCAGAAAATCCTCCTGTTTTAGAAGCTAAAAGCAGCAAATATTTGGTGTTTTTGTTTGATAAAGTAATGGCTAATTCTTTAATTGTTCTAAAACACCAACATTAAACAACTTTCAGTTTCAAGAACAATGAGCCAAGTTTATTTTTAAGGACTGACCATTTTGCACCAACACACAACATTCATACAAAAAAAACCCTCTGCTCAAGAGGAGGAGATACCAACTTCTTCAGTGATTGCAACAACAGTAGACCAGAGAACATTGCATTTATAAGGCATTGTCTGATTAACAGAAATGCTCAATTGTGAGAACAGCAACCTGCTACTGTAGAATCACAGACTGAAGTCAAATATAGGGAAGATTTTGTGTTTATAGTCTGTATGTTTGTCCTGCAGTTTGTTGCGAGGTGCTGAGGAGATGGGATTGAGGAAAGCAGTGAAGCCTGAGTTTGGAGCAGGAACTCGGAGCTTCTCCTGTGAGGAGGACTACATCTACGAGAACATTGAGAGTGAGCTGTGCTTCTTCACCTCACAGGTCGGTTTTGCACACTCACATGCAAACATGTAGACATGCTCAAAATGCATTACAGGAACTTACGCCCTCCTCTTGTTCGCTGCAGGAGAGACAGAGCATCATTAAATATTGGCTGGACAATCTACGTGCCAAACATGGGGAGGTGCTTCATAATATCAACTTCCTGGAGGGCCAGCCAATCAGTAAGCTGCTTCATTTATCAGTGTGGTTACTAGATGCTTCGATTTTTGTCTAAATTAAACAGCTTCCTTGACAGGCTTTAGAAATGATCTGGTCTAGTTTGAAATAATGAGAAGCCAAATGTGATGAATCTGATATTTTACTGCACTCAGTAGATTTATTTCTATATCTTCTCTTCTGTCTATGTTTTTCTCTTTGATCAAATTAATTTTAAAGTAACTTTAACTAATTAATACCTCTGCAGTCCCGGAGCTGAGTGCACGAGGTGTGATCCAGCAGATGTTTCCTCTCCATGAGCAGAGGATCCTGAGTCAGCTGATGAAGTCTTGGGTCCAGGCTGTTTGTGAGAAACAACCTTTAGGTCAGTAAAACAAGATACATTCATACAGTGAAACTGTACAATAATGACACAGTTTGAATCCTATACTATATATATAGACGTCTATCTAAAAATATATCTTTTATGGTGTTTACAGATGATATCTGTGACTACTTTGGGGTGAAGATTGCCATGTATTTCGCCTGGCTGGGTTTTTACACCACTTCAATGTTATATCCTGCTGTCATTGGTTTTGTGCTGTGGATGCTAACCGAGTCAGATCAGGTGAGGAGAGGAGATGCGATAGCCTAATGCATGTTTAACCAGAAGTGATCTACTGTAGGTAAAACAAACAACTTCAACCTTCCAGGGATTTTAATGACTAATGCTAAACAAATATATGAACAAATACAGTAAATACAAGTGTGTCAGCCATATAACATACAGTTTCCCCTCCACATTGACTCACACAATATAGTACAGGTTGTTTCAACTTCGCTGAAGCTATATGTCAAATAATGAGTAAAATATTCAAACTCATTCCATCAAATTGAAATATTCCACATTTCTTGTGCATCATTTAATACACAAACACATACCCAAATTCAGCACATATTTTGTATGTTTTGAAACTTTAGATTACTTGCTATAAATTAAAATGAGGCCCATTTACAGACCGGTGCTTTTTAATGGGTTGTAAATCAATAACTTGTGAAATTTGTCATTAATATGCCCTTACAGTTTAAAGTATCTACGTGTATGTGTTTGGGGTTTTTCAGACAAGCCGTGACATCTGCTGTGTGGTGTTTGCACTATTCAATGTGGTGTGGGCCACTCTGTTTCTGGAACGGTGGAAGAGGAGGGGCGCTGAGCTGGCGTACAAATGGGGGACACTGGACACGCCTTCTGAATCCCTGGAGGAACCACGACCTCAGTTTCGGGTGAGAAATACTAAAGCTCTGATTGCTTCATCTTCTTCTTCATTCCTCTTTCAGGCCCATTCATGCTCTTCTCTCTCGGCAGGGAGTCAAGCGCTGCAGTCCTATAACAGGATGTGAGGAGTTCTACTATCCTCCATGGCGGAGACGTGTGTTCAGGTGGCTGGTCAGCCTGCCCATCTGTATCCTCTGTCTCTGTTTCGTCTTCCTGTTCATGCTCATCTGTTTCGAGCTGCAGGTAAGTCAGCTGTCAGCATCTGTGTTTATGTCACCTGCTCGCATGAATATAGCAGAAATAATTCAGATGGTGAAAATCTTTAGAAAGGACAGATACAGATGGCTGTGTATAGAACCAGACTATGAGTGCAGCTTATGAATAATGCAGAATAATACAGAAAAAGAAGAGATACTCTCTTCCTAAAAATGTATTTCAAGGATACAACTCCCTGGTTGCCCTTGATGTTTTTCTAGGAGACGAAAAATGAAAATCTGTGATTGTGTCTCTACAGGAGTTTGTGATGGGGATCAAGGAAATGCCTCGGCTAGCTCGCTTCATCCCCAAAATCATGCTAGCTATCACTGTGACCGCATGTGATGAGGTGTACAGAAAAATTGCCTGCTGGCTCAATGACATGGGTAAGAGTGAAGCTGCCCAGACTGATCCAAATCATTAAGTGCAAGATGTCTCACACTGCAAACATTCACATTGGTTAATGAAATAAATGTGAAGAATAAAAAAAGATTGCTTTTATCAGAAAACATTGAATGGTCTTTATAGATATTTGATAATCTTTTGTAAACTCTATGAACAGTTTGAGTACATTACATTGTTCAAGTGCTTCAGTAGGTGCACTATATGATGATTTATATTTTCTTTCCCCAGAAAACTATAGACTCCAGAGTGCCTATGAGAAAAATCTCATCATCAAAATGGTTCTTGTGAGTGACATTTCATTTCATAACTAATCTAACTTAAACATCTGATTTACAGTCATACTTCATAAACAGTTTTTCAAATTTCTTTCTCTCGATGACGTTTTTTAATTCTTCTCTCTTGCAGTTTCAGTTTGTAAATTCTTATCTCAGCCTTTTTTACATTGGATTCTACCTCAAAGACATGGAGCGGCTGAAAGAGGTAAGACACCATCACAATCCCAACTCTAATGTTTCTCTATCACACATTAGCTTCAGCTATTATTCTGTCTACCAACATGTGTTGTTATAATGTCTCATCCTCTCTCTGCTGAAATGCATTTATTTCCATAACCGTCCTTCAACACATCCACCATTCCACCTAATCCATCCATTTGTCCATCTGTGGAAGATGCTGCTGGTGATGTCTCTGTTAAGGAGCCTACAGAGGCAGGTCTGGGTCAATGTGCTGCCTTTCCTCAACCTCAAGATCCAGATGCTTGTGGTTTCTGTTCCCTGGCTCTTCAGGGCCTTACTCAGATCCAAAGTATGACCCCTGCACATTCTCTATCTGAATGGGAGGTCAGAGGTCAATTTTTGACCAACCCCGTCATACCTTGTGTGGCATGTCATGTCAACCACGCCTTTAACTACCAATCTGCTTTGTAAAAAATATTATGGTTTGTCTCTTGATTGTCTCCGTGGTGTGTGGTGAAAGCTTGCAATTTCTCGACAACATTGAGGTTCAAAAGCCGAAGTGTAATTTCACAATGTCACCATGTGAAATATGATGATGTCTTATAATGACAGTGGCTACATATTGGACGAACAGTAAAACACTGAAGACACAGTACTCTGAGCAATAAGGATCATGTGATTACCTGGTTGGTTAAAAGCAACACAGCTTAGTAACAACTACACACCCAGTTTTAAAAAGGCAAGTGACTGTCAGAAAATAATATTTCTCCAGCCTGTCCCAGCTGGTTTAAAACTGGACATTGAGGGAAAAAAATGCTGTCTTTTAGCTTTTAGAGGGATCTGATGACGTGACTGGTTAATTATCTAGTGTTTCAGTATTTATAATTTCCATATTTCATATACTGGAGGGGACGTGAACCCCCACCCACCCACCCACCCATCCACACTACATGATGATTTTGCACCTGAGACTCAATGTGGAGTTTTTTAATAATTTGTTTCCTCTGGTGCAGTTGGTGCGTATACTTTTGTCGATACAACTCTCATCACCCAAACCTTAATTTCTCACCTTGTCAGTTTCTGTTACACTCTCAGCCTGGTGTGTCACCTCATTGAGTTTTTCATAATCTGTTAACATCAGCTGCCTTCATAGTTTTCCCATGTCTGGATCCCAACAAATAAAGTCCATCTTCTACACTTATTTGTGATAGAACATTTTACATTTTTGCCAAGTCAGTCAGCCCACAAACATAACCTTATAAGCAGTCATGACTTCTTATGTTGATTTTAATACTGTAGCACAATAAATAGATATCAAAGTTAAGAAAAACGTAGCTGGAACATTTGAAAAAAACACTGGTTTGGTCTTTTAATCATCTGAAATGAAAACCATCTGGTGTTGTCAGCCTCATTCTGCCATTGTCTGACTCTGACACATCTATTCTGACTCCTTCAGTAGGTAGCAGTGGGAGAACAGTATCTGCTTTTCTCCATTTAAGATGTCACCTTCATTGACTGAAAATAACATTATGTCTATGTCCTTGTCAGGAACTCACTGTGGTTTTGTGTTGTGCTGTAGCAAGAAACTGCAGTATATTTTTGCATCAGCATTATTTAACTTGGAAACAATTTATTTTTAAATTAAAACTAATAAAAGATAGCTTTGTGATGCTGCAATGCTTGAAAATGTTTAAACTCCGGGTTTATATTAAAGGGCTGACCAAATAGTCCCTGCACATATTTGAGTGTTAAGGATAATTCTAGTTTATTACCACTTGAATACTATTTTCATGGTTTGGGGTCATCATTTCTGTTTGTTATGATTAACATAAAGCCTGACCAGGGAAAGAAGAGAGAAAATAATGACACATTTCAGCCAGATTATCTAAACCACAGTTTTTGGAGGTGTAATTGAAAGTGACCCCACCTGAAAATATACTCACTGCACAGGGCAAAATTACCACAACAAGTTAAGTAGGTTAAAGTTGAACTAAGAAGTTGGTTGTAAATGACTGATAGTCATTTACAGTTTACCTTTTTTCTTCTTCCAAATACACACTACCTGGAGTGTTTGTTTAAAACCAGTATGACAGTCTACTAGTGTTGCTTTATCTGTCAGACTTGTTTGTGATATTGTCATGTTCCCAGATCTCAGCAACTTGACGAGTTGATTTTTACTCATATCAATGTAGCGTAAAACTATAAAAAGTTTTTTTTTTAAAACAACAAACAACTGGCATCATTCTTTAAGTTAATTGTGTCTTAAAGTGTTTGTATTTCGTGTTTGTGTGATTTGCATTTGCTCTGTAAGGTACAAGTGTACCATACTCCTCTGTCATTAGCCTCTGTGCATTTTGTGTCATTGAAAAGTGGTCTCAGTGGTCTTAAAGGGCAGATAACTGTCTGCTCTTGACACTCAAATCAGAAATGTCACAGTTAAAAAGTTTGAACCTGTATCTAAAAGTTCAGCAAAAGATCTCTGACCCATGTGATTTGCCTGTGGATAAAGTGTTCGCATAGTAGCCAAAAAATGATTGTGTTTATATTGATTTGAAGATATATACTATTACTTCCTAAGTCTGTGTGATTGTCTTGGTACTCCTCTTGCTCTCCCACCTGTCTCTACTCATTGCATTTTAAGCTGTTTGCATTTTTCCAAGATAGTGTTCATTTTTATTGTTCTGATTAGTTATTCTGTAGCAGAAACACATCAATCTTTTCATTCATTGTTACTGTTTCTCTCTGTTTGTCTCAGATGCTGGCCACTCTTCTCATTATACGCCAGTTCCTTCAAAATGTGAAGGAAGTGCTGCAGCCTTACCTGTATGAGCGCCACAAGCTGGGAGAGCTTACACTGCGAGCTGTGTGGGATCTGCTGCTCTCAGTGTTGATGAAATATGCCCGGCTGGCAGCTGGAAAAGCCCAGGCTTCTCCCACTGACCAGACCATGCCAGGACCTGGCCTGAGGGGCACCAGGCCTGGGGTGGGGCAGACAGACAGAAGGTCACACTCATTACTTACACTTTAAATGAATCAGTAAAAATAATGCTGTAAAGATACACTGACGTTAAATTAAAGAAAAGTCATTAGTCACTGTAAACAGACCAGCTTGGGCTTTAAAAGATATCCACTTTATCTGCTTGTGTCATTATCTGTGCACCGCATGCAGTTATGATTCACACCAGCTGGACACTGAGTAAATAGACCATTAGAACATCACTATGAGTGGTTAACACACACATTTTTTCTGAAGTCTGTCTCTTCCTACTACTCCTCTTAGAGAAAAGAAGTGTTTGAACGGGGGATGTGGGGTGCCTGATGAAGAAGAGGGACGTGAGAGGGACGAGGCTGACAGCGGGAGGTTCAGTGAAGGAGAGACGGAGGAGGAAAGTCTAATTGACTGCGGTTTGAAATTGAGGAAAGTCAGCTTCATAGAGAAGGTACAAAGCAGTTTAATAACATCATTAATATATGAGATGTTAATATGGTATGTATGCTTCTAATGTAGCGCTTTATTCATTTGTAGAGAAAGGTGTTATACAAATATAGTACCAACAATTAGTAGTTTTTATTTGTAGTAATAGTGTTGTTCAATGTTGCTAATGCTGTTGCTAACCATGTTGTTGTTAAGGTGGACAAAAGGCAAGCCTGCAGTGTGCCACCCATGCAGAACAGTTTCCTGGAGGAGGGGAGCCCCACTATGGTGGAAAAAGGAATGGACCCTGCTTCTGTGTTTGAGATGTGTGACGACGACGATGATAATGGCATCCATGATGTGAAAGAGTCAGGTGGGGCAGGGACAGGTGCGGCAGAAGGAATTAATGCTGCTGCTGCTGGTGCTGCTGCGGCTGCTGCCAGTGGCACCCATCTACCTTCTGGGGCTGAGAGCAGCACATCATTGCGGCACAGAAGAAGAGGCAGGAGTGTAGAGAGGGCTGAACCTAAAACGAAAAGGGATTCATGGATTGACCCCCCTGAGGAGAAAGAGAGCACCACACTCACCCAGGCTGAGATAGAGAGCTGCATGCAGACTTATGAGGTAAGAAGAACTGATAAACCAAAACAGAACCAGATTTGTTTTTAAATGATTTTCTTTAAAAATATTTCAAAGATCAGTTCACTAAAAGTACAAAAGAAATACATTTTCTTACTTAACTCTAGTGGTAGTGTGTGGTCTCCCCACTGGTAGTATTTACCCAGGTTTAGAGATATCTTTCTCTCAGAAGCTGACTGTAATTTAATTTGTAATGCCCACAAATTTCAAACTTTAAAAGATTAACAGCAACATATCTTTCAGAAACTATTCCAGGGTTGGAAAATCTTTGTTTTCATTTAATCATATTTTAACAATATTTTCTGTCAAAGAAGTAACCCTGTACACTTTGAAACAGGGCAGTGATAAATGACTATATCACAGCTCAACAACTTTTTTTGGTATTTGGTATAATTGTGTGTGTGATTTGAACCATAGAAATGCAGTCTGGTCTTCTAGCTAGTAAAAGTAGCTAGTACTGTTACTCACGTGGTAGATCTGGTGTAACAATCCACTTTGCCTCCTCAGGACACTTTCCAGGACTACCAAGAGATGTTTGTTCAGTTTGGCTACGTGGTGCTCTTCTCCTCAGCTTTTCCCCTGGCGGCCATGTGCGCACTCATCAACAACATCATTGAGATCCGCAGTGATGCCTTTAAGCTTTGCACTGGTCTGCAGAGGCCCTTTGGACTCAGAGTGGAGAGCATCGGCCAGTGGCAGGTCAGAAAGACACACTTTGCTCGTGAAGCATTTCTGTCTGAGTCCTAAATTGATTGAATTGATTGTCACCTGAAGACAGAGACAGTTAAAAACATTATGCTGACTAGATGCTGAAACACTGACTTTAAAGATTGAGTACAATGGATAATTATGTAAACAGTATAACCATTTGATAATGGCTTTAAAGTTATAAATTCAGATGAAATAACTGAACACAATTGAACTGAAATACACAGAAATCATTCTCTTATTCTACCTTATGTGTTTAGCACCACATGAAGTGTCAAGAGAATCTAAGTGGGTTTCTTTTTTACTCCTTCACAGACTGCGATGGAAGCCATGGGCCTGATTGCAATCATAGTGAACTGCTACCTGATTGGTCAGTGTGGTCAGCTGCAGCGTCTCTTCCCGTGGCTCAGCCCTGAGATGGCCATCATCTCAATCGTCATCCTCGAGGTAACGCAGCTTGTTCCTGCTAGCCAATCTGAAGGGCTTAGAGTAGTGCTTGTTCAAACTTTTTCTCTGGGCGCCAGCGTTTTCAACATCACCTTTTCTCATGACCCAGTACAAACTGTATGCTAATCAGAAAATGTGCCAGGTATTTTGCAAACAAGATAACAAACAAGTTTATTATTATATATACAGAGTATTTTCTGCCCACAGAGGAGAGATGTATGGCAGAACATACTTAAATCTCTTCAATCAATCAAACTTCATTTGTATAGCACTTTTCATACATCGTGATGTAACACAAGGTGCTTTACATAGTCAGAACACAAAAACAAACAAACAAACAAAAGGGGGAACAAATCATTAAAAATAGGAACTCATTAAAAAAAGGAACTCAGGAAAAGCTTTCATAACTCCTAAGAATCTGCAATGAGGAAACACCAGAGGTAGGATAAAAATGTAAAAAAAAATAAATAAATAAGTAAAAAAACTAAACTAAATAAATAAAATAAAATAAATACCTAATGAAAAGTGCATAACAGTAGAATGCACTGTGTTATGTGCTTGATACAAATGCTGTATGTGCTGATGCCCGATATGCACATACAGTCAGTAATCTACACGAGTTGGATCAGTCAGTTGTGCCGAAAAAAAACAACTATCTCTTATTTTATCCAAAAGAATGAAGGAAGTGCAACATGAATGCTGATGAAGCTGATCAAAAGTAGTTAATGTGGGATGGGTTCCAGCTTCTTTTGCATAAACCTGAAGAGGTAAATTGAGGCTCTCTTCATGTTTCTCCAACTACTTGTAACATATTTAGATTCTGGCTCTGTCAGCTCTGCACTCTGTGGCTGCCTATATTCGGAAAAAGGTAAACAGCCTGCAGCTCTGTCTTGGCCTGATAAAAAAGTCAGGCCTATCAGAGGGAGAATATGAAGGCACAAATGTTGTTGTGCCAGAATTAGTTCAAGTATCATATTCTTGGAGTGTATTTCTGACATTGTCTTCTATGACATTGTATTTTCATACAACTGTTTTTTGTCCAAAACTTCCTATTTCTACATGTCTATCTGCAGCATTTTGCAATCCTCCTGAAGTATATCATCCATGTGGCCATTCCCGACATTCCTACTTGGGTTCGAGAGGAGATGGCTAAACTGGATTATCAGCGCAGGGAGGCCTTTAAGGTAAGTTGTAAGACAGTGCAAGAATTGGAAAACTTTATTTGTCATGGAAAAGAGAGAAATTAAGTTTTATTCAGGCATTTTAAACAAGCCAAAGTGTGTTTTTCCTTCACCGGACCAACCTTTATTATTGTTTGTGTACTGTAATATAATAAAAATCAATAGCAGTAGCCGTCAGAGGAGACAGACTTGCTGCTGCTATCACAATGTACTGCGGCACTGCAGCATTCTTTTGGAAACAAATTGCTTGTTTTAAACTACTGGTCAAATTTTAGCAACAAGCCTTTGTATTGTAAGTTCACCAAGTTGCACTATAAGAAAAGATGTGGTGGCCTCTGCTGTACTAATGCAGGACTCTTGGTAAGGTATTTCTTTATGGGTAGCACTGCAGTATTGTAATGGTTAGCTGGGTTAGTGCTGATTCTAGTAAATACACTGAATGTTTCCTTTCCTCTGCAGAAGCATGAGCGGCACGCGCAGCAGCATTACCAGCAGCTGCAGAGGAGGAAGAGGGAGGAGGAGGAGAGGCAGAGGCAGGCGGAGCATATGGCCCGCAGGGAAAGGGAGCGGGACGACGGCAAGGGCGACTCCTCTGGGGATCACCACCACGACAAAAGTCACAGCAGCAAGTCACGCACCGGTGGTGGAGGAGCAGGGGGCGGCGGGTCAGACAAGCCCAAGAGGCCCAGCTCTCTGTTGGCCAACAATAATGTGATGAAGCTAAAACAGATCATCCCGCTCCAGAGTAAGTTCTCCTCGAGTGGTGCCCGCTCCCCTCAGTCACCCACCGGCAGTGAGCCAAAGCTACCCGGGTTCCTGAGCTTCAAATTCCTCAAGTCACCTGAGAATAAGAAGGAATGTGCTGCGACTTCGTCGGCTGCCACCGCAGGCACAAATGCCACAGCGACAGCATCATCATCATCCTCATCATCAGGTAGCAGCTCTCAGGAGCGTTCTCAGTCACCCAGCAAAGCCTTCAACCCTGGGAAACTGTTTAATTTTGGGAAATCTGAGGGGGGGACATGTGTGAATGGGGCTCCGCTGCCCAGGTCTGGGGAAGGATCATCATCACAGACGTCAGATAGACAAGCTTCCAGGTCTGATTTGAACGGCGTACCGGACGAGATCCCCTCTCCTGGAGGGGAAGGGTCCCAAAATGGACATTCAACAGACTTGGACCCGGTTGGTCCGAAAGTCTAGTAGCTCCAGATTGAACAAACTTGTCTTTGGTTACATCTAACTGAAGAAATGATGTGTTTACTGTGAGGAAAGGCCTAACCTTCCTTCTGTGCTATCACAGGCCATGTGTCGAAGTACTTGAAGCAGAGAAATGAAAAGTTGAAAATGATGAGAGGTGACTGTCGATTTGGTTTGCTTTTTCGCTGAGACAAAAAAAAAAAAAACAGGCTTCTTAAGAAAGACGTAACCCTCCTACCATGACAGGAAATACACACAAACGCACACACACACTCCCTTACACACACAAACATATGAATCCTTCCTTGTCTGCAATACATAAAGAAATGCATGAGCTGCGTTTCTAATGTTTTTAAGCCTTTAAAGCAAAGAGCTGTGTTTCTTGATTTCTTCTAGTCAGAAATTGTAAGCATCTTGGTGGCCTCCCACTAGGACGTAACAGTCTGTTGTGGAGGAAAAAGATTAAAAAAAAAAAAAAAAAAAAAAAGTATACAGTGGTATGAAAGGATCACCGATTGTACATCAAATAACTACTGAGGATGTTTTTAGCCATCACAACACAAGTGATTTATTAGATAACTGTCTCATTTTTGACTGTGAAGAATTCTTGGGCCCTTCACTTTTATATTGAAGTGGAAAAATGGAAAAGCAATATCAATCAGTGTTTTAATTATAAATAGTACTTCAATTCTTATCAATCATCACATAAACCCTCCCTTAATAAGCATCCCCGATATATCACCAGCTTTATTTTCAAAGCAGAGGTGATGATGTCTGAGCTTTGTACACTACTTCCCATCCTGTGGCAGTATCAGATCTGTTTGAAAAGAAAGTAAGAAAGTAAAGAGCTTAGTAAGTCAAGCTGTCACATACCAGTATTTTTCCCAAGAGAAAAGGCAAAAAAACAAACAAACAAAAAAATAAAAATGCAGAAGTAGATGTAGGTAATTTGGAGAAAATGGAGCATGGAAGCCTGTTGCTTGCTGTTCCCCGTCCGAGCTTGTAGACCGCCTTGTAAACACAGATGGTGCTCCATTCCACGAGCGCAGAGTTGAAGAAGATACATTTGCACTAAACCCTTACGCCCTGCATAGAAACGTATCTCTCTCTGCAGGAGAGAGGGCCGACACCAGCCTGCCTCATAACATTATGCAAAAGCTGGATTGTTCCGATTTCCTCCTTTCACACACAAAACATGCTATCTACTCACCTGTCCTGCCCTCAGCAACAAAGGGATTTTCCTAAATATTCAGATTAGGCTTCTTTTCTGTTTTGTTTTTAGGTTAAGTTGTTGTTTTTTTTATAATAGTTGCTCTTATTTCAGTTGAGCTCCGTATCTTTTTTATACGAGCCATTTGCTGCATTCCTTTAATGCAGTGCTGATGATGGGATCTCCTTTTTTAACCAAAGCGGTATTTTTCGGATTATACTGTTAACCCAAGATGTATGTGCTGTATGTTTTGTTGATCATGTACATCATGGATATACTATATATTGTTCTTTGAGTAATCAAGCCCATCATCTACCATTAACCGGTATTTCACTACTGCAGGGTCTCCAGAGGGTGGTGCCAGAGTTTAGCTGCATAGCAAATTGTGTTGTTGAACCACTTATGTTGATGTGCTATTGACTACTTGCCCATGCCATCAGTGTGTGATACAGCAAGGGGAGCAGACTGCAGTTTAAGAGGGCTTTGAAAGGAAAACGTATAAGACAGTCATTAGAAAAGGTACACATACACACTATAGGATGAGAGACGAGAACATTAACTATGCATTTCAATACCACCTCCTCTGGCAAGGATTTTGGCAATAACACTGAGTTGCAGGAGACTTATCTGTAATACTATAAGTCTAGACTAACCCCTCCACCCACGGCACCCATCAACCCTGCATTATCCCCAGTCAGACTCTATGCACCATGTTCCTGCTACAAAACCTTTTCTTTGTGTCCGCTCAGTATTCACTGTCAATGTCAGTGAATGCAGTACACTCTCAGCTCCCTCCTGTGTCATATTTAATGCAAGGAATCTCCCCTGACTCACTATTAAAATAATAATACCAATAATCTCATCCATCAACCGCTTTGTGTTCACAGAATCTGTCCCACCTGAGGTTGGTTATGACATTGACCTTTAAGTTTCTGCATTTTGCTGCTGCTTTCATGATATCTGTAACAACTTAACAAGTCTAGTGCACTTTTTCAATCACATGCATCAACAGACAAGATGGGCAAAAATATGAGATTCTATTAATTATATTAAATGCAATAAGGAAATAGACAGGAGATTAATTTGTATGGTCTCAGTATCATTTTTCTGTCAATCTATGTTCTTTTTTATACTTAGAGGTCATTGTTTATTACAAATGTAAAATGAGATGTGAAAGGCTGAGAGGAATGCAATATGATCAGTGTCTTTTGTATCATTCTCACAGGCTGGACATTGTTAAAGAGACACATGATAGAGATCAGGGCGGTATCACGTAGCTGAGCTTAGTCTCATCAAAATCTTTTTTTTCTTGCAGCATTTGGATTTCAGGGATGCAATAGAGTCCATATATCATTTAAAAGTTTGTGTAGAAACGAGAAGCCAGCGACAAAACAGGTGACTTAAATGAGAGGAGAGACGATAAGGGCATGGGCTGACATTGGTGCAACACAGTGAATCTGAGCTTAGGCCTCCATGTAGGTTCCTCCTTATTCAGGGAAAACATACAACTTCATAAAATGGAAATGGATTGACCAACTTATTACTTCTTTCATCCTTGCACTTTCGGCAGCAGCATATTGTCTTCTTCTGAATATTGTTATTATGGAGGTCTTTAAATAAGTTTTGTTTGAAGTAAATCTAAATATTGGATAGTTTTGGATATCGTAGAAAACATCTTCAAGACACATCCAGAGACAGCACCATCACTGTTTTCTCGGGCCCAGCACAGGCGTCCGTTACAGAAGGACATCAGCTCAGACAACCGAGACGCTTCATCAGCCGTCTCAAATTCACTATCAAAGCAACAGCAGTTCTTTACAAGGTTTTTGGCTCATTTAAACTTAACAAGCACCATGAAACATGTGAAATCAGTGGGATTGGACTGAATGAATTTAGCAAACGTATAGTATTCTGGATTTTAAGAGTGGACATGAACAGGTGAGATTCTCACCACAGCTACATTAAATCCTGACCCTAACCTCAGAGTTTAAGATTAGACATCTTCATGGAAGCCTCATTTACTGAACATCATATGCTCTTCCAATGTACCACTGTACAAAAAAAATCTTTTAAAGAAAAATACTGGGAAATGGGACTATTTATTTCTTTTAATTTATTTTGTCATATTTTTGTAAGACCTGAAAAATAGTTAATAAAACTATTTCAAATGCATTTCATGTGTTGTGACTCATTTGTTCCTGCAAAATCAGTTTTTTTTTCTCACTCATTTGTCTTTTAGGCCTCACAGTATCTCATAAATTCAAGAATTTTAGAAATACAATCTTCCATTTAAAGTACCACATGACAAATACCCAGTTTCAGTCCAGTTTTATTTCAGTAAAGCTAAAAAGAACAAATCTGATCTAACACACATGAGATGGGGGCAAGGCCTAGGGTGTTGTAGAACAGTCTGAGCAGAAGCTAAATGTGGCTTTACACTTCAAAAACAGACAGGCTATTTACACTGTAGGTAGGAAGATGACCACACTGTCAACCCACATTGCAGCATAGACTTACAGAAGGACAGGATGCTTTTATGTGACTCTGCTGGGCAGTGATAAGAACATTTTTTCTAAAAAAAAAAACCCAAAGCTTTATTCAGTGTTGTTCAGTATGTGACACCAATACAAACTGAATCTCAGGAACAAGGCAGGATGGCGACTGCACTTTGCTGTGCATGCTTATTGTGCATTCTATGGCTGAAATTATAATACCCCTTTGAGCCTCCTATGTTCCATTGCACCAGCTCTCACACGAAAACCACCCAGGGCTGTCACAAGTACAGGACGTACAGTACAACTACCCGGACCTGAGCTGGGAGAGGAAAAGGGTCCAAACCATGATGACAGGTTGTAAGGCCTCTAATATCTTTCACAGTCACACAAGATAGCGCCACAACCTCAAACCCCTTAAGTTTTATTACTGGTCCAGGAATATAATGCCCAGCCATGAAAAAAATCAACATGCAAGGCAAGATAAAATCCACTGGGCAATGGGGTTCTTGTCTTTACCTACACATGAGTTGTTTCTTATTGTATCTGTGGGCATGTGTTATTTTACAAAAAGGCAGACACAAAGATACTTCATTGGATAAACTAATTCTGGTACTGGCAATTATTAACACATCATAATGTATTTGTTATCCCTTTTTTCAGACATTACTATACATATTTTTCCTCACTATCTGTGCTGTTGCCAAGTTGTGCAATAAAATCCGACATTAGGATTTACAACTTCATATTTAAACTCAACTCTTTGCTTTTTTTTCTTTGCTTTTTACGCCCATTGATGACAGAACAGCTAAAATTCAGAGCCAATCCCATTTATACTAGCCTCAGTTAGCCAGAGGGTGGTGCTAGATGCAAAAATATTTCCCAGAAACACCAAGACGACATTTAGTCCTAAAAGCACAAGTTCCCGGATAGAATGGAGATATGCATATTCACCATAAACATACACGTCTAAGGGGAAATGTGGAAGAGTTGCTTCTACTTTGTGCTGTTCTTCACAGTGCATTCTTGGTTCTGTTGATTCAAACAGTGTAGAGAAATAATGCAATGTCCCCATGTGGTTGCAGAGTAGGCAGTGAAACTGAGAGGGTGGGCACTGTGGCTGGCAGGAAGCGCATTGCCATACATAAACAAGAATAGATATAATAAAATTAAAACAGTAATAAAAATGTTATCTTTGCACAAATCAGGACAGACTCTCCAGCTGACAGAAGGCTACACAAGTCATGTAACAGTATGAGAGAGGTTTTTTTAGGGTCAAGTCTGACTTTATCTGTCAAGTCCATCGCTGATCTTGAATCTATTCTGATCTATTCTTTTTTCTTTTTTTTACTATTCATTCACCTCACACACACACACACACACACAGTACAACACACAATACACACTCACAGCTCAACATTCATACAAACATATGCACATACATGAATCCACACAGGATATGGTCAATACAAATTAAAGAATCATCAGTACGGAGTCCTATCCTCGTGGCCAAAGTGTCACTGACCAACAGTGAGTTAAGGAGACAGTTCAGGAAAAAATGTTGGTGTAAAATTCTCCTAAAGCCAACTACAGCATTTATGACCATTTATCTTTACATTTTTCCATGTACATGATATTTAAGCTATAAATGACTGCTTTGTTAATGGAAATGTCCCCAATTCTCTGTGGGTGACCCTTAATTTCATGCCAGGAAAGGCATCCTGCCATGGTAGAGAATGGCCAGGAGTCGTTACTCAGGTGGGATTATCCTTTCTGTTTATATTGGCTATGCCCTGTGTGTACACACACACACACACACACACACACACACACACACACACACACACACACACACACACACACACACACACACACACACACACACACACACACACACACACACACACACACACACACACACACACACACACACACACACACACACTTATGAGTCTTCATTCATCTCTTGGCTATCTGTCCTGGCGATCTTCCTTGGGGGTGCTGGGCTGTCGCTCTCACCTTGTTCCTGTTCCCTTTTCTTTGCTGCATTCTGTTTGACACAAAGGATTATAAAGCAGTAAGTAAAATCACACACTACACAAATATGAATCATTACCATTAACTGAGACCAAGTTAAGATGGTTAACAAGTAAACACAGATTTAGAAAATTAACTCCGAAGATTTGAACATGCTCACCTTTTTGTCCCACTGCTGATGGAGGTAACGCAGGAGGATGTTGGTTTTCTCTGTTACAATAACTGTAGAGAAAACACAACCAGCATATTACTGAGAAATTAAGTTTAAAGCTGACCATCTGAGAGCACAGTCACCCAAAAAACAATGCCAGTTAAGCCTGGGTGAAGACACGTCAGTGATAAACTACAACAAAAGCCTGTGCTAGTACAGCCTTACTGTTAATGTATGGTTTTAAGTGACTATTCTCCCACAGTTTTGACCTTTGAGCCTTTTGGTACTTACTCTGTTCAGAGGGGTATTCACGTGTTGGAAGGTAAACAGAGGGTCTTCGATTCTGTAAGACAGGGCAGTAAGAGGTTACGAATTACAGTTATGCATTTGTCTTTTGTATTCTTAATGTATAAATGAATCAAGGAACAATCACAACATTTATTATGTTATTTGTCTTGATCTTGATATATATGTGCAAACATAGACCAGAGGTTTTCAAAGTGGGAGGCGGGCCCCAAACAGTTTCAGGGGAGGCTCAGTTAATGGAAGTGTAAAGATATTAGATTAGTGATCAAAAGAGAGATCACATAGAATAGCTTAAATGTGTGTGATTTGGTTAAAGACATAGTTCAGAGATACAGTAGTTTTTTTCTAACTCTCCTAGAGTCAGAAACTAATAAATGCCTTAGGACAGATTTTTAATGTATTTGGTCTAGTCTGAATTATGTCAAACAGTGATATCAGGTTATCTTGGCTCAATTGTTGAATGTCTATGGGATCAAATAACATAATAATGATCCCTTAGGCATCTAGGAATTGAGTAAAACTATACTTTATTAAGCAAGTAAACTAAGGGGGGCGTGGGGTGCCTTTTTCCAACCTTTGCCTGAAGGGAGGCCCACAGTCTCCGACATTAAAACCTCCTGTATTAGACTACTGTTAGGCATCTTTTCCAACAGTGTATTGTGATTAATGAGAGTGTGATGAAATACATATTATCACAGTCTACTTACAGATGCTTTACAAACAGAGTCTGCATGAAACCTGCTGAAGTTGCTCTTATTGTAGACAGGGAGTCCTTTCAAAAAATCCGCCTGTGGGAAGAAGGTGAGGTGATCAGTTAACCCTGCAGCTGTGGACTGCTGAATATATTTCCTTCCATCTATTACTTGACCCTAAACATTGACCTCATGCCTGTTTGTCTCCCATAGTGATTCTACTTTTAGCGTGTAGACCCATTTCAGTGGTTATTCACCTATAAAGCAACTGCAACAACAAGTGGTGGGCGAAGTATTCACCAATACAGCAATGTTAAAAATGCTCCATCACAAGAAAAAAGTCCTGTATGAAAAATCCTACTTAAGTAAAAACACATGTGCAATATAAGCAGAAACCTTTATTTTAAGTAAAAGTACAAATTTCATCCCCCTGACTTATATATTATAATATGTGACATTAGATTATTAATACTGAAGCATCAGAGTGTGTAAGCAGCATGTTACTGCTGTAGCTGCTGGAGGTGGAGCTAGTTTCAACTACTTTGTATACAGATACGTAGTCGGGCCCCACCAAAGGGTCACCAGATAAATCAGAGAGGTCATGACATGATTAATGGGAGAGGAAAGAAGAAAAAACAAAGCTCTGATACACAAATCTGTTTTTAGTTTTTAGACTTTTTCTCTAATTGATTTTCTCTTTGATTTTTGGTGAAATATTGGATCATTTGAACATTTATTTAAATGAAACCATGTGAGAAGTTTAGAGGGAAAAATCACTATTTGTTGGAGCAGTTAACAACTCATAGACATCTGAATTGTGACCCCGACTACACACTGCTTTTTGTAAAACGTCAAAAGCCAAAAAGGTTGGAAACCACTGGTGTCATCTTTAAAAATGTGTTGTATTTTAAAAAACGTGTTATATTATCCATTGTGTGAAACCTTTATCTTAGAAGTAACTAAAGCTATCAAATAAATGTAGTGGAGTAGAGAGTACAATGTTTCCCTCTGAAATGTAGTGGAGTGGAAGTATAAAGTAGCATCAAATGACTTAATGACTGTAATTGAAGATCAACTTGGTAGAGTCGCTGTATAATTTTTATTTGTATTTATTATTTTTTCTTCAAGGTTTCTTTTTAGTATTGTTTGTTTTTATATTAATGCAAGGTTTTTTTGTCTCTTTTTTTTTTTTTTTTTAACTATGATTGGTATTTACACTACTGATACTCATTTCATTATTTATTTATTGTTACTATTATTTTCTGCATGTGTTGGCCAGTCTCTCAGGGGCGGGGGCGGCATAGTAGTAGTAGTTGTTGTTGTTACAATGCATTGTATGTTATGGATAAAAACCCAATAAAAAGGTAGCTTCAAATGGAAATACTCAAGTAAAACACAATTACCTCTACCCTGAACATGAATAAATGTACGTAGTTACTTTCCACCACTGGCTACAACACATTAACATTAAAGGTATCCTGAGTTTTGCACTACATGTTAGATTAGATAGAGAGGAGGCAGGCTGTGGATGCAGGACACAGACAGCGGGGCTGGGCGTGCCTTCACACCCGGTGGACGCTAACAGGCCTGCTGCCTACCCCCATAACACTCCCGTTAACCTCCCAAACTGCAGGCGATGACATGAGATTGAATGTAACGTGACAGCAAAGTGGTGTCAAATTAGAGAGCACAAAACGAAACCGGCCTTCAGTGAATGAATATCCAGCAGGAGAGGCAGGTGTGCCGAGCAGCTACCAGGCAGCTAACTAACTCACATGATACCCCTTCAGATCGATACGACAGCTTGAGTAGACATTAGTAGCTCTGTATCGGTATGTGTAGTATGTACCTTCTCCATGGTAGTGGTTGAAATATCCAACGTCGAGCCGCCGACTTGTGACTTGGCGTCTGTTGTCGAGTGCGTTCACGGTTAGCCGCGCTAGCTTACTGAGCAGTTAGCCGACACACAGCTGTCCTGTCGGGCACCTCTTTCCAAAAGAAAACAACGACGTTCACACACAAGTTGCTGTTTCCATTGTAGATCCCGGCAGCCACTAAAACAATTATATTAACTCAAGAAAAATAGCCCATGAGCTGGTAAAGCTAGTTACACAGGACTTCCTCAGCTAGCATGATGGCTGGATGGTAGCAACGCTTCCTTAACCACGCCCCGGAAAGCGCTCATTGGCTGGTTTTTGCCCCCACGTGTTGTCCCCTTGACGAAACAGCCAATCAGTGAGCAAAACAAAGACTGACCCCTCCTTAAAATATTGAGCAGGCAGCTTCATGAAAAAAGCGTCACAGCACATTAGACAGCTTGGAGAGCAATGCTCTGAACATGTGATGTTACTGATAAATGCAATGCGGGAGAAAAACTAAATATTAATTCAAGGAGGCGACTTTAACATTTTGAGGTACCTTAATGCTACTTTTAGTTCTTTACTTGATTATTTCCATTTGATGCTACATATATACTTCCACTCCACCACACACTCTAGTACATTTCAAGGGGAAATATTGCAGTCTACTCCACTATACTTATTTGACAGCTTTAGTTCTTTCTCAGATGAAGATTTGGCACAATAAATAATATAACATGCTTCAAAATAAAACACATTGTTAAAGTTAAAGTGGTTTCCAGCCTTTTTGGCTTTTGACATCTTACAAAAAGCAGTGAGTAATTGGGGTCACATTTCAGAAGTCTATGAGTTGTTAACAACTTCACCAATTAGTGATTTTTCCCTCTAAACTTGGTTCACATGGTTTCATTTTATTAAATGTTCAACTGATGTAATATTTCACAAGATATCAAAGATAAGAGGAAAAGTCCAAAACTGAAAACATATTTGTGTAGAAGAAGTTTTTTTTTATCTTCTTTCCTCTCCCATAGATCATCTCATGACCCCTTCAATTTTTCTCTAAGGTGAGAACCACAGGACTCACCAGCTCCACCTCCAGCAGCTACAACAGTTACATGCTGCTTACACATTGATGCTTCAGTATAAATGATGTAATATATAGGCAAAATTGGACGTAGACACAATTTGGGGTATTTAATCAAATTGAATTCAATAATTATATCTTCTGGATTTGAGTTAGTTAATGAGTGATCTGTGAATGTGTGCAGGACATCCTGTGAAGAAAAGCAGCAGAAATCTCAAATGACTGAAGAGAGTCAAAGAGTCAAATCAATCAATCTTTTTTTCATATCGCACCAAATCACAACAAAAGTCATCTCAAGGCACTTTACACATAGAGCAGGTCTAGACTGCACTCTTTAATTTGAGGAAAGCCCCTGGTATTTAAAACACACAACAGTACAGAGGCATTGCCGTTTCAAGCTTTTGGTCAGATGTTACTTTAAAACATAGTTTTGAAGCTACAACAATGCCTCTGTCCTTTTTTGGGAGTGACTCTACTTTTATTTGATCTTCTTTGCTACATCAATATGTTTATTTCAGCTATCTCAAGCTACAGCATGCAGCATTATCAATATTAGTATCAATGTATCCCAACATATAGTATATAATGATTGCCCTTGAACTAACCTTAATTTGTTACTGAAGATTGATACTGTGATTGAAGAGATTTACTGAGTCTTGATGTCTGTGGTCTTCTCTCACCTCACCCTAGCACCTACCTTCACGGGCTCCTTACATATACAGTAGTTACCTAGCAACACCAGCCATGGCAACTGCAACAGCACCAGCTCCTTGTGAATGAGACAGAGTGAATATTTTTTGCTGTCGGGGAATATTTGTCCATAGTAACTTGAACATTTTGATTAAAATTCAAAATGACTAATAACTGATGGGGATTGTCTTGCTGTAATGACACAAATCAAGTAAAACTGTCAATAGGAACTTTTTCAAGCATGGGTTGAAAGTGAAACACTACACTGTCTACAATATATAGAAAAAAGAAAGTGACTTAGCTAACTTGATCTCCTCTAAACTTTTCTGTGCAGCCATAAGTTTAAACCCACAAACTCTGACAACAGAATCAGCTCCTGAAGTTAATGAAAACATCTAGACACACACACATACACACTGCATTGTGAAAGCCAAATGAAATCATTGCTGGATTCATGCATTAGCCTTAATACACCCCCTTATATATCAGTTATAATGTTGAGAGGTTTGCAGACTTTTAAAATGTTATTATTTTTTAAAGATTCTCATTTGAATAGTTCTTTAGTTAACTCATACTGAGGATATTTTAGATAAGACACAAGCTGTTCACATTTCTCTCCTTAATTTTTAAATTGCTGTAAATTAAAAAAAAAAAAAATCCTATTACACCACTGGCAGTGTTTATTATTATTTTTTTCTTGAGCATGAGCTTATCCTCCGTTTGTCTTGCGTCACAGAGCAGCAGGGGGCAGCTCTACACATCCACAAACTCAACCAGGACGTTTCAGTGGGTCGGACGCACCAACTAGTCCAGTTGATGGAGTAAAAACACCGATGACATCCGGCTAAACTCCGGCGCGTCTCCATGCGCCTTAACCAATATCCCAACATGGAACCGGAGTACCGGGACGCGCAGATATCTGGAGCCTGTGAGCAGTAAACAGATATGTTGTCATCAGGCGGATACTGGCCGCCATGTGGATGCTACCTACAGGACAAGAGATAAATTAGATTATTGGATTGACTGCAACAGATTATAGCTCCCCTTCTTCTTCGGTGCTTCATAAGAAAACTACATCAATCTGATCATATTTCACGCGGAATTTCGGAAATATAAAGGTATGGTTTTTTTTTGCTGTATTGCCATGTAGTTTTGTTTTTATTGGACTAATTTTATTTTGGTTACAGTATAATGTTTGACAACAGACAAGAAGTAGGTCGCTGCATATCATGTTGCGCTTTATTATCCAAGGTAAACAGGTTATTTAGTGTGTCTAGTGTAAAATTCTGAAATGAATCTGAACTAAAAGAGAAAGACATTCTGGCATTTGCCTCATTATGCAGCATCAGACGCCAGTGGGTGGCCTATTCACCTCGGATTGTTATTAGTGAATAGATGGTCCTTCTAATTCACGTAAAACATTAGGTAAAATATCTTTTACCGTATTCTTCTTTAATGGACAACAAAGTTATAATAGTGAGCAATGCAGGCCTCATATCATTTCCTTTTTTGAAAAGTTGTTTTTCTGTTGGCTAATATGTGTTAAATTATAGGCCCTATCTATCAGCATTACATTTTTGCTGAATGGTCACTAAAATGTCTAATTTCCGACTACTTGATTTTCACACATAATGTGTGAAATTACTCAAAATATGTTTATTTTTGAATACATTAGCATATTGACATTATAAATGATGCATCTGTCCCAACAGTCTGTGGCTAAATGCTTCAAAACAACTTTCAAACAAATTTCATTCAAAGCAGTTTCATTCATCAGTTGTGTTTGGAGCATTTGTCATCATACAAAGCAACATGCAGACAGTGATGATCTATTTCTTAAAATGTGCAGTTCAGTCATGCTGCATCTTGTCTTCTGTCCATGCAGCAGTTCTTAAGAAAGACTTATTTTCAAGATAGTAGATCACATTAGTGCTACCAACAGTGATTGTACTGTACTATACTGTAGGCTAATTGTTTTTAATCCCTGTGACAGTCTCTGGTCTTTTCTGGGCACCAGTCCCCACTGTGAATGTGTCTGACCTGCAGGGATTGTTATATAACAGCCTCCTTCAGCCACTGTCAACAGAAGTCACTTAGAGACTGCGATAAGAATCAAACTCACAGCATTTAGAGAGGATAGCAGTAATGTAAAGGTGTAATGTAAAGGCAAACACTTACAGTATGAAACACATCAGTAACACTAGGATACTACTAAAGGGTAGCTGGGTTGTGATGATGAGGTTATTGGTTAATTTCTGGGTCATCTCTGGACGAGCTTCATTAAACTGAGCTGGAATGTGAATGAGAAGCATTTCCCTCATTACCCGCTGATGAAGGTAAACAAGACAGACGACACCTGACTGCACCAGCAGCCAACAGAAATGGAATTAATTAGTCAACTAATCTCTACCATTACAGATATGGTTAAAGACAGTCGGTGTACTTCACCCATCTGGCTGAATTATGACATGCAATATGAATCAACATGTTGGCACATCATGCACGGTGCAGCCTACTCTCTCAGCCTCGATTTAGAGACGAGTGGGACGGTTATGTTGTCAGATCAGAGAACCTTTTGGTCAGTGACTTGCCAATCACAGAATTAGGTCAACAGTCTGTCTTCTGTTTTGTTCTTTTTTTCTGTTTCTATGTTTTCCTGCAAGGACTTTTCCCGATTCTAACATTTGAGGTGGATGAGGAGAACATGACTTAACACTTAAAAGGAAGGCGATTGATGGATTAGACTTTTTAGGGGTATATTTGAAATTGATATAGACCACAAAAGAAGCATTTTTGTTTGTGTCAGTGATTGCCTTTTGATGCAAGGATAATATTAGGGGTGAATGTGTCACCCTCGGTAATGTCAAAAATGGCCTGCTCAGCCTCCTCCAGTCAATAAACACACAGCACTGTACAACTCTGCTGTTTGGATAGAGGATGTGCAAGTATAAGCAGAAAGGGCACGAGAATAGCCAGCGAAGCAGGAATGCTCTTTTACATTGTGCCTATAATCCCTGGATGAAAGCAGAGGCTGATGGGTTGCAAGTATAGAAAAAGATGTTACAAAGGAGGGGAAACCATTGCTGTACAGTGTGACTGTTTCAATCGAGAGAGGAGATACACTGTAGACAGATTGTGTTGTGTGGACTTAGAAAGTATAATCTCTTCTAGTAGGGAGGGGAGCAACAGGAAGGCAGGATAATGCCACCAGCAGAGACTCGCAGACCCTGCCTGGCTGCAGTGCTGTTGCCAAGGCTGGTAATTAACTGACAATCCAACACAGATTGCATACTTTCCTTGTATTGTGAATGAGACTTGCAGATCATTTAGAAGCAAGGAGTCATTAAAACCAGTATCCTTACCTGTTGTTGTGCACATTTATCATTCCTACACATTTATTATAACATGCCAGGAGTGCTATGAAACTGTTATAATCTAACTTTATGTTATTATTTAATGCAATTTAAGAAACATGAATCCTCACTGTACCAAACTAATAAAAGTAGCATTAATTACTGTTTAGTGGCTGTTGTGAGGTTTTGACTGTCTGTGCAGCAGTGTAGCCCTGTGCAGAGTTATCACATGGCTGGCAGATTTAACTCACCGAGCTATTAGTGTCCCCGGCTATAAATACTCCCAAAGGCTACGCTGAAGGAAGACGCTGCTCAGTTACGTCTGACACAAAGTGGCAAGGGTTTAAAGTTATAGTAATTAGACGCCAGATCGTAAAGGCACAAGAACATGTTTACTTCTCAGAACGGTACATTTAACGCGTTTCTTAACAAGGTGGAAAACTGATAGATTGAAATCGGGGCAGATAACAATTCTGATAACAATATATTGACTAATGTATTTCTTTCTTTCTTTCTTCTTCTTTTTTTTTTAGTATATGCACCTGAAGTAGAGATCCAGATGAAATATTTTACACTTTGAACTTAAATGATTCTTTGCTGATATTTATTTTAACACTTTCTTTCTATCTTTCTATCTCTCTATCTCTCTATTTTCTTTCTAATATTAAAAAATGTGATACATTAGAAACATATACTATAAAGAATCATAATATATAATTGTTTCTATATAATTTTGCTTTAAGTTGCATTTGTTACATTACAAGTATTATACAAAGTTTGATATTTTTAAGAGCTGTAACAATTAATTAGTAGATCAAAAGAAAATTAAAACTTGATAAAAAGTTAATAATGAACAGAAAGAGACATGTTCAACTGGATTGTTACAACTACAAACTAACAACTTTTACCAATCGTAATAGTCTGTATAGTTAAATAGAGTAATTGCTAGTGAATAGGGTTCATTACATAACTTGTGCCTTTTTTGAACTTTATTGTGAAATAACATGTCAAACAAGGATTGACATAGAGACATGGTGACCTAGCAGACACAAAAGATAATAGACAATAGACTTAACATAAGTTAGATGGTGTGTAGAGTAACTCCTGTGCCTTTGACTTACATTACTATAATATAATGTGTGAGTGCAGGGAAGGTTTTCTTTGACCTTTTCATTCATGTTTGTATTTGTGTGCTGATAAATGTGTGTTTTTCTGTTTGAATATATTCCCTACAGACTGGCAGCCATGCTGACCAGCTTTATGGAGGGCCTTCTCTGCTGCCTAACATCAAAGTCAGTCAACGTCGTGGTTCCTTTAGAAACCTCAGAACCCGCTGATGGCTATGAGTTTGTAGAGGTGAAACCAGGCCGGGTATTACGGGTTCGACATATCATCCCTGACCGGCCGGTGGTGGAGGAACCCACAGGGCAGGCTGGAAGTGTCAGTTGCAAGCGGAGGATCACAGTATATCGTAATGGACAGCTATACATCGAGAACTTGGGTGACAGGGCGAGTCCAGAGCTGAAAAACTGCCAGAATGGAGAGACAGAACCCAACAGCACTCTGGAGGTCGAACTGACAGATTGTGGCAACTCCACGCCGCCCGTCAGTATCCCTAATTCCAGATCTAACTCTATCACAGCTGGAAAAGATGGGGCATCTGAAACAGGAGCAGGAGGAGAGGCACCTGCTGCCGGACAGCTGGACCAGTCACAGCAACTCAGGAAGCGCAGGCGGAAGCCCAAGCGCACTGTGATAATTGACTGTGAGAGGAGGATATCATCCTGTAAAGGGAGTCATGCAGATGTGGCCCTGTTCTTCATCCATGGAGTGGGGGGCTCGCTGGATATCTGGGGAAGCCAGTTGGACTTCTTTTCTCGTCTGGGCTATGAGGTGATTGCTCCGGACCTGGCAGGTCACGGTGCCAGCTCAGCACCACAGATAGCTGCAGCGTACACTTTCTATGCCCTAGCTGAGGATATAAGACTTATCTTCAAGAGATACGCACGCAAGAGGAATATTCTCATAGGACATTCTTATGGGTAAATTTAAGATCATATCCTTCACATTTCACAAACACACTTTTGAACTGAAGGAGAGCATCCAGGAGGGTTCAGGGGATCAAATGAAAAATCAATCAACTTTCTAAAATCTTCAGTTACAGGCTTTTCCTGAGAGAGAAATTTTAGATTATACAAGGCCAAACACTTATTTTTTCACCTGTGCATGCCTGTGGTTTGGTTTCCCATGATATTAAGAAGTAGACTGAGAAGATTAGACAGACAATGTGAACATGCCAGGGTTTCTCATTTACATATTGTGTAATTACATTAACTATCAATTAAGGAAACATTCATGCAATTGTAATGAAACAATCACTTGTCTAAGTTCAGTCAAGTTCAGACTTTTAAATTCAACATCTTAAGGTGTTTTGACAAAAAAAAGCTATGTGCAGAGCAGCAACAATTAGTCAATTAGTTCATTGACAGAAAATTAATCAACTATTTTAATGATCAAGTATTCATCTCAAGTATCTGAAATGTAAATATTTTCTGGTTTATTTAGATTCTCTGATAGTAAACTGTCAGTTTTGGTCAGGACAAAAGAAGACATTTGAGGAAGTCACCTTGGGTTTTGGAAGATACTGATTACTGATCATTAGTTGTTGCCATATTGCAGATGTTACCTTGGGCTCTGAGAAAATTGTGATGGGCATTTTCACTACTTTAAAACATTATAAAGACTGAAAGATACGTCAGATGAAATCAGAAGATTAACAAAATAAAAAATAATCATGCCTTGCAGCCTTAATTTGTTACTTATAACAGGCATTTTTACTGTTGCAGCTATTTGTTATTATTTTAATACACTACTCTGATTTCCTCCCAAGTTCCCCAAATACTTTAAAAATGTTCAACTCCCAACAGACTTTCTATATCAATATGGTCTAGTTAAAATAAGAGTAACAGGAAATAAATAACCGTGATTCTGTTCTGCTTGCCTAGTGTGTCGTTCTGTACGTTCCTGTCCCACGAGTATCCAGAACAGATCCACAAGATGGTGATGATCAACGGAGGTGGTCCCACAGCTCTGGAGCCCAGCCTCTGCTCCATCTTCAATCTGCCCACCTGTGTACTTCACTGCCTCTCCCCGCTGCTAGCCTGGAGCTTTCTCAAGTAAGATAGACAGCAGTGTGACACTGACAAACCCTGACTTTGTGGTTCACTTGGTCTGTAAAAAAAAAAGACCATGGGCAAATTTAACAGCAAACTTACCTTTAAATCAGTTTCATGCCTTCAGAAACTTGATTTTGAAGTTTTTCCACGCCTCCTCTTCTCTGTACTCTACAGGGCTGGTTTTGCTCGGCAGGGTGCAAAGGAAAAGCAGCTGCTGAAAGAGAACAATGCCTTCAACGTGTCGTCTTTTGTGCTGCGTGCTATGATGAGTGGGCAGTACTGGCCTGAGGGGGACGAGGTCTACCATGCTGAGCTCACTGTGCCCATCCTGCTGGTTCATGGCATGCATGACAAGTTTGTCCCCATTGAAGAGGACCAGAGAATGGCAGAGGTAAAGGATCCAAAGTGGGGAACTAAAGATTTGTCATATTGTAATGCAAACAGACTAAAAGGGGGAAAAAGACTC
Source organism: Scomber scombrus (assembly GCF_963691925.1). Lineage (NCBI taxonomy): Eukaryota > Metazoa > Chordata > Actinopteri > Scombriformes > Scombridae > Scomber > Scomber scombrus. The sequence continues at coordinate 22,747,060 of NC_084977.1, read as the reverse complement.
CCAAAGTATTCCCCTCTACAAAACAACATACGTTTGACTGCATCCTACTACAATTATTGGTGCTCCACCCAAACCGATGTGACAAGCCAGCTTAAAGGTCTCCTCCAGACATGTTTTAAGACATAAAAATACTTGGAATAATAATTTGTGTCTGATATGTTTTTTCCACAAAAAACAACCTGCTTAAAAATTAAGTTCTATTCAAATGGTAAATGGACTGTACTTATATAGCACTTTTCTAGTCTTTTGACCAATCAAAGCGCTTTAACATTACATGTTACATTCACCCATTCAGACACTGATGGCAGGCGCTACCACGCAGGGTGCCAACCTGCAAAACTAACAATTCATACACATTCATACAATTCGGGGTTAAGTGTCTTGCCCAAGGACACATCGACATGTGGACTGGAGGAGCTGGGAATCGAACTGCAAATCTTCCAATTGGTGGACGACCGTTCTACCTCCTGAGCCACAGTACATATTACACATTACATATCTATTCCTTTTCCCTCGTCAAAAAACCCAAAATCTATGAATATGGAAATGTTGATTACAACAAACAACTGACTGTGGGATGCTTCACTATGGCTTTCTTACTTCACTGAATTGTCTTTTTTTAGTGTGTGTAAATTAGAGTTATAGACATATAAAGACATAAAAAAATATTCTGTGATTCTCTGAAAGTTGTCTCCTGTGACGCTGCTGTGTTGCAACCTGGCTTAGTTAATATTGAATCTTACAGTTAATGTCTAATATGGATTTATCCACAAAGAAGTTCAGTTACTTACTTAAAAATCCTTAAAATGACACCTATTCTCACCCTCATTAAAAAAGTAATCTCCAACTTAACTTTAAAGTCCATTCTCAGTGTGCACTGGAGACTTCAGGTTTCCGTTATTAAACATGTGTAAGTTGCACATTTGCCCAATGAACCACAATTGACTCCAAAATTGATGCGATGTCACGTATCATGCTTGTAAGTAGATGCCTTTAGCTCAGATTTAAGTTGAGCTCAGAGAAATGTTCCACTTTTAGTAGATGAATGATGAATGAAACAGAGCGTACATCATTCTACACAGCAATGGTTAAACATCAAAGTGAAGTAACCATAAGCAAAACATATTTCTGAATTGAGGGGGACTTTAAAATGTAATTTCCTTCCACTACATTAGTCCTATGGTACCCTGAAAATCAGACTGATTTCCCTGTTCTTTGATGTGGGCAGTGATTCAGAGGTCTGGCAACAGACAACTACTTTGAACCAAATCTAAAGTGGCAGTGATTTGTTGATGACTCCAAACTTCTTCTTTTTTTTTTTTTGCTTTCCTTTCAGATCCTCCTCATGGCCTTCCTAAAGGTCCTGGAGGACGGCAGTCACATGGTCATGATGGAATGTCCTGAGCCTGTCAACACACTTCTGCATGAGTTTTTTCTCTGGGAGCCCGCTGCCCCTCCACCACCGAAGAAAGAGTCCAAAACACGTCCGGAGACTGCCAGGGCCCTATCTGACAACCCCAAAGCCACATCTGACCCCGACAACGTCCGACCTGCAACTGCCAGGCAATCCTCATCAAATGCTGCTGCAGAGGAGAAGCCAGACAGCCAGGCCAAAAAATGAAGCTTAAAGCTGACTCAGATTAAAGCTGAAGCTTCCAATGGGTTTTTTTACAGTATATCATGGCTGGCCATGCACTCTGTGTGTCCTGAGGAACTGAGCTAGTTTGAGCTGTTGAACCTGTTGATGAGCCAAAAAAACGCCAGTTTGTCTGAACTGGTGCAGCTAAAGGTTGGAGTTGAAGGTGGAATGCTGTACAAGGAATTTGAATCTGGCTACTTCAGCTGCAGAGCTGAAGGACAGAGAAGAAGGAGCTCCAATAACATCACCAGACAAGGATGCTTACAGCTTCCTGTCTGTAGCATACAGTACACTAGGGAAGATTGTGCCTTGAGGTGGTGTGTGGTCATGACTTGAGAGTAAGTGCACCAAGAGACTTAAACATGCAGCCAAGACGGTGAGGCAGTTGGGAAGCACCAAACCATGTACAGTAAAAATTAACAATTGAATGCCTCAGATACAGACAGTCATTTTTCTTTGCCATTTCTGAGCAAAGCAATGTACTCAGTTTGCATGATTTTTTTTGTAAAACAGATCTCTGGAAACTGAATTGCTCTTTACTATAGGTTTAATATAAAAATATAACACACCTGGGTTGAAACACAGAGTTTCTCTATGTTTGTCTGTGTTGTGTGGGTTGATATTTCTTCACTGAAAATGTAAATGTAGTATGTTGGCCATTTTCTATAAAGTGACACACCGTAGAAGTCAATGTTAATTTTTCACACATTCACACATTTTAAGAGCATTTCCTCAGACTCACTATAGTTATGAGATTTATGTAGCTGGTTTTGCTATTTAACAGTAAAACAAGGAGGTTTTATGGGGGGTGATTGGGGTGTCTGGAGAATTCAAATATTTGTTCACTCAAGTGCGTCATGCTAAATTTAGCAACAGTCAGCAATGAATCATGACCTTTCATGGACAGGATTGGCCAAATATTTTGTAATTGCATATTTTGCATTTTGTAAATGAATGCAAAAGCAGGATTATACAACAAAAATGCACCCAGACTGTCTGCATAACTGTATTGATGCCTTCTGAAAATATTCAGTTATAACTGTGGTATGTGGTATCTTTGGTTATTCAAATCCCCAGAACTGTATTAACAATTTCCATACAGTATTCAAATACTTATTTTTAAATACTCCAGACCCCTAAAGACACATTGTCCTTGTGGCTTTAAAATATGTTGTATATTTCATAATCCTTTGTTTAATTTTTTAGGGTAACTGCCTATCTTTGCAAGAAGATTAGCCCTAATGAATATTTCAATTGATCAGTAACTATTAAGCATTTATTTCTCACCAAAATTATGCTAAACTGACATTTTTACACTCAGGAAAAGGAAAGTTAAGCTCTAGTATATTACTAATATATTAGTATATAAACTGTATTTTGGAAACATCCTCCCTTCCGCCCTCTGTTTTCTAAGTATTTTTGTGTTGGGTGTAATCACAAGAGGCAAAGTGTTAAGATAAATGTCCTCATGCAAAACACTGACTGCATCAGTGTGTTATTACACTCTAAACAACCCTTACCCTAACTTGTTAACAGTTTATTGTCAACACCAGATCAGACAAACAGCCAAGAAGCTGTTAAATTGTCTGTTATTTGACCTCAGCAATTGTATGTCTTTAAATTAGCTGACATGTTTTGTGCTGTAAGAATTCAAGTATTTATTACATTCACAAACCCTCTCTGAGCCTCTAACCTCCAACAATCACAAGTCTGGTGTGTAGAAGGTGTAGACAATGTCCACATTACATTCTTTTCTCTCTGATTTAATAGTGCTTGATTGGTTTAAAAAAGAAATGTAAACTATACTTTTTATACATTGTACTTGTATTTGTGATGGCTTTTTAGAGATGTAATTGTTGATCGACTTAATTAATTGTAGCAGGGAATTCACTCAATCAATTGAAGATGCAGGTCTGGTCAAAGGAATGCAACAGCTGTGTTTTTTTTCATTGAGACTGAAGCTCACGAAAGCTCATCTTTCCCACATGACAGAGGAATGACGTGGATGGCTTGCTGATATGATTGTCCTGAAATTCAGGAAAGTGTCCATGTTTATATTGTGTGTGTCTTAAATTTTGTAACTACTTGCCTTTCACTATGACTTCAGAAATGAACTGCTGATTTTGAAATGTTTATTTTATTTTATTTTTAGTAAATTATCCTGAGTTTTAAACTGTTTTGCCTTTTATACAGTGTTTTACAGTATTCTAACTTTATCTAAGGTGCTCTTTTCTAAACTTTAGCTTCCTGTGTCTGCACCTGTCTTCTGATGACCATTGGTGTTTTGTTGAGAGTAGGACCAATGATTTGTACCCACGTTTAGCCATAAACGTGATACATACAGATTAAGTATAAACATAAACACACAGCTTCAACAGAGAATTATGAAAAACAAAACTTAAAAATGGTAAAGGTAAATAAACAAGTACTGCATAGATAAGGCTATCTTACTCTTATTTAATGAAATGACAGTGTTACAAATTAAGAACTTAACTACATGAATCAGGTAAAATGGCAAATAGTAAATAAACAAGTACTGCATAGATAAGACTATCTTACTCTCATATAATAAAATGACTTAGAACTTAACCACATGAGTTGAATACAGTATATAACATCAATTATCATCCTTTATTTAAGCAATTATAATGATATAAAAGCTAACTCAAACCTAAAATGCAATGTAATGTGGAATGCAGAATAACAGCTTCTATAATAAACTTATATATTCAAAATGATTACGTTGACGCCTTTCACTGTAAATCAAAGACCTCAAAGTTTGACAACAGCATTTTCTAGTGAACTCACAAAAATATATCTATAACTTAAATCATATTTTTTTGGAGATTGGCATGAAAACATTTGATCAATTTTTTTATCAAATCACCCCCAAAACCGCACTGTTGAAGCTTTACATTTATACATTCAAAATCAGAAAGCATTGTACCAAAGCGCTTTTTCACAGGTGACCGCAGAGCACCTGCTCATCCTCAGACCTCCACAGTGACAGTGGTGCCGTTGCTGGTGTCCTCCAGTGGTGTTGTCTCTGTAGGACCGCTGGACCCTTTTTCAGGCTCCTGTTTTTTGTCTTCCTTCCCTCCATCAGCCACTAGAGGAGTGCTCTCTGCTTCCCCCTGCTGCTCACTGATGGTATTGCTGGCTGACTGCTCAGCCTTATCATCCTTCTCAGCCTTCTCAGCTGATTGCTGTGTTGCTTCGGTTTCATTTACAATCTGGACAGAGGCGGCTGCCTGTACTGTTGCCTGTGCCGTTGTCTGTACTCCTTTCACCTCCCCATTCTGGACAGGGTAGACCAACCTCACTGCATCATACAAGTACTTGTACTGCTCCTGTTAAAGACACAGACTGGTTTGAGTGGACAAATAACGATACAGTGCCAGTTTCTAATAAAAATTCACCTTCAATTCACTTTGTGACTGTAGACAGATTAAAGCACCAGAAAAAACTTTCATTCTTTCTAAATTGTGTTTCAAGCAAATAAACTTAATTTAAGAGGAGATGTAAATGTTTTACAGCATTCAAAGAGAGCTAGAACAAATGTGTCGAGTTCGGGTGTGTGAAAATCTACACACTGTAAATACAATTCTGACAAAAAGTGTTGAACCCGAAAACAGGAACAATAAAACAGACATTGAATATTAACTATAAAAACAACACATATAAAACAAACCCTAAAACTATACCCAGAATGGAACCCATCTCTCAGACAGCTATTATTTTTTAGCTATTTTAGCTTTCTACACTACTAAAAACACCAAACATGTGGGGATGACATTTCCCCCTGGTTGTTTCTTCCAAGACGTTTTTTATCAATCAGGAGTCAAACCAATTAACAACACACTATTGACAGAATTTCAGTCTGTGTCTCTTTATAAAAGATCTCATAGTACAGATTTATGGACAAATATTAAAGGGACATAAAAAAGCCCTGTAAGCTATGTATGTCAACCTGTGCTGAGCATTGTCTGACTGACCAACCAAGAGCTGTAATACTTTTCAATCTGAGTGCTTGTGTGTGTAGACATATGTTGGGTTCATTTTTCCTTCCTTACCATGCTGCTGAACATGCCCTGTCTCTCCTTGCGTATGGTTTTGACCACCTGGAAAACATCCACCAGCTTTTCACTCTCAGCGCTGTCCAGCAGGGTCCACAAAGCACAGAAAATCCCCGAACGGGACGAGCCATCACTGAAGAAAAGGAGCACACACACACACACACACACACACACACACACACACACACACACACACACACACACACACACACACACACACACACACACACACACACACTCTCTCTCTGAGTATTACTCTACTAATAATTTTTACCTAATATCTTATACCCACAATCTGCTCAAATTAATAAGAGGCATGGTAGAGAGCACCCCTTAAAAAGTTCTGTTAAAATTCAGGGTTCCCAAAAAAATCTACCATTACTCAGTCTTTCTCTTCATAAACTTGTTTATTTTCACGTGTGTGATTATATAAGTTAAAGGATTTTTAGTTAAAGGATTGTCAAAAAGTCTGTGACCTTTATCAAACAATTTTAGACGATCTTTAGGAATCACAACTTGGGAATGTCTTGAAACTGAAGTAGGTGAAAGTTTGGATTCAAAAGAGGTTGTAGGCCAAAAAATGATTTCTGGTAAAGCTGAGTCATCCTTATGCTAAAAACTGGATATGCTGATGTGAACAATATGAAATGCTGAAATGGAAAGATTCTGGGTCGTAGAGGACATTTCCTCTGTGGTCGTCTTACTTGCAGTGGACCACAATGGGCAAGCTTCCCTGTGATTTGTTGCTGCCACAACTCTGCTTGATGTCCTTGATCATGTCTGTCAGATCTTGAGATTTCTCTGGCAGGTCTGTGTTCACCCACTTGAGGAACTGGAAGTGCTTCACTGACCGACCCTCTTTCCTCTGTTGACAAAAGTGTTGTTTGGTTAAAAAAGCTTGTGGTGGTAAAATCCTGGTGAAATGATAAGTCACATTATAGGACAATAGTGACAAATATAAATAAAGCAGGCTTTGTTACAACTTAAAGCTTCTTGAATACGAATAGGTGGCTGTTGCATTACCTTGACGTGGCGGATCTGCATGTTGCGTTTGACAAAAGTTGGGGAGATGTCAGTGCTTGTCACCTCCACCTCAATTTCCCCAAATGTTTTCTTCTCTTTATCCCAATAGACAGAGTCCTATGAACAAGAAGATACACAAGACATAAAACAGCTTTATTCACAACATATCTACTATCAGTGTGTATGGTTTATCAGCTAGTTGTAGGGCATGTATAAAACCTACAACTTTATATATGAACATTTGTGTGCAAGGAGGTATGCATGATACTTTACGTACCTCGTCACCCTCACTGCTGTCTGAGAGCATGACGACAGTGGATGCTTTCTTCTGGTGAATCATGCTCCAGAAGTCAGCGATGGTGTCTGGCAGTGGAGTCTGTGCTGCGATGAAGGTGCGTGAGCTCCAGTAGCCCTGTGTGAACAAAAAAACACATCCATCTATTGGTGCACACCGCCCAAACAAATAAGGTGTGTTAAAGTTAATTAGACTTGTTTTAAAATTTAGCTGGGTGCAGGAAAGATGGGAATTCATCTAGAGTTAATGAGATAACATGTTACATCAAGAGGGATAGTTAGAGGAAAATAGTTTGTTGTGCTTTTATTGGACAAAATACTGTTATGTTTGTCCTGTCTTCCAGGTTCAGGTTTTAAGCAGAAACAGTTTATGAATTAAATCTCAATGACAAATGTCAGTAAAATAACATACCTCAAGGTGGGAGGCATTTATGTATTTTGTGGACTCCTCATCCTCTTCGTCCGATGACTCTTCGTCTTCATCGTCATCGTGCTCACTGTCATGACTGCGTCCTTCATCCATCTTCAGCAACACTCTGTTGTAGTCGTCTGAAGGTTTGATATGTTGAGACGCAAGTGAAAACATTACCACACTTCTTCTGGGATATAAAATGTATGAACACTGAATATAAACTGCACATACACAGACAGTTGGATTTCTATAGTGTTAAATATAATATGTCTCGTGTTAGAGCAGATACCTACATGGGATAACAGATGAGGAGCGATTCTTGCTCTTGTTTTCTTCTGTGATCCCTGTGTTGAATGTCCTCCAGTTTTTAAAGTTGGGCAGTCTCTGTTGCAAGACAACATTAAAAAAAAAATCATTAAGTAATTAATAGGGATGCATATAACAGTAACAGCTTCAATATTATTTAATAAGAGGAGGTGGAAGGATAAAAGGAACAGGATAGAGCTATGGCAATACCTTTTGAAAGATTTTAATTTTCATGTGAACGGATTTTAGGTAATATTTCACAAGACAGTAATCCTATTCACACAGTGTGCAAAATACATGTAAAATACACAGTTTTACAGTTTTCTAAAAATCAAATGTAGGAAACATCATTGTTATTTGCCTTACTTTGATCAAATGTAATCAAATATTACTTGATAGTGGCTCCTTTAATCCACATAAAGCATTGATTTTCAGAAAAAATATAATACTTATACATAACAAAGTGCCATACCCCAAACTCCTCGTCCAACAAGGTGGATTCATTGTCTGAGTTTTTCTGATGGAGCATGCTCAGTGTACTGTGGAGCTCAGACAGGGGGATCTCAGTTTCTCCAAACTGGTTGTGCTCCAGCAGTGCCTGGTGAATCAGGATGTACTGGGCCTGTGTGAGGACAAACACATTTATCTAAATACAGCAGATGTACAATTGGAAACAGAGCAAATGCACATGACAGTACACACAAATACACACACAATACAATTGAGCTGCAGTGACTTCTGCACAATCCACATCTCAGATTAGTCTAAGTCATCCATTTCTGTTATCAATGCCTGCTCCTTTTTGATTCGTGCAGAATTATGTATGTACTGTATCATCTGTGTTCTTCTTGGACAGATTCCTTACTGTGTTCTGCACTCAGTGTACATATTCAGAATAATTAAAAAAAAAATTGAAGTACATGATCAAACACATACCCTATACAACATATTTCAGCTCCTCTCCTCTGGTAGGCACTAGAGAGCAATGTGCGCCAAAACAACCACACACAAGAACAGTTTGTTTCCACAAGCGGTCACACCCATGTCCAGTTAAACATAGGTCTACTATGTGATGTCTCTATACAGTTCCTGTAAAATAACCTTCCAATGCTCAATGTCAAACATATATTGATATCTAACATATTTTAATGGAACCTGCCTCATAATAAATAATGCATCAATAAGAATAAGAATAAAAGAACAAAATAATTACAATTGCCAATATGTTATTCAATTTTATTTTTCTGTCTTTAAATAAATACATTTAAAATGGAATAGCAAAATTGTTTTAATATATTTTTAAAAAACTAATGATTTTTGCTATTTCATTCACTAATATCTTCACATAGTAAATGGAATAACACAATTGTATGGTAGACTACTGTTCACAGTTCCTTTGTTTCCTGATTTGACATTTACTAATTTCCATACGAAGCCACCACTGTATATACAGTAATTCATTGTTCTTCCCAATAATATTTATTGCAGTGTCTTTTGCACTGCCATGCACTCTACTTGTATAATTACTACTACTTGTACTTGTATAATTACATAGCATTATACATTAGTTACATTATAGTCAAAGTTATTAAGTTTGAACCTGTATAGAGACACTGTTATTTTTATTTTGTCCAGCTGTTGCTACTTCACTATTTTTATACCTTATGTATATTTTCTGTGCATGGTGGCTGTATGCTTGTGTATCCTTGTCTAGCTGTATTATCTTTGTTTAGCTGTATGTTCATGTTGGTTTCCTTCCTGTGTGTTTTTTGCAGCCTGTGTGTAAGCACATGAGGACTACTGAGAACTGCAGTCCAGTTCCTTGTATGTTTCAACATACTCGATGACAAACTTAACTCTGATGCTAATCAGGCACATAAACACACGCATGATCTAAGCAGACATTTTACCTCGACTTGAACCATGAGACATCTCTGTCTGCGGAGTCTGACAACGTAGCCGTAGATGTCCACTCTGCCCTCTGCCTCCAGACCCTCCATCATGGCATCAATGCAAATGTAGGTGCCTGTCCTGCCCACTCCAGCGCTACACATGAGAGAATAAGAATGTGTTGGCACTTATTCAAAATTCAAACTCAAAATTACTTTATTTATCCCCGAGGGGAAATTCAATTAGCCTGTTACAGTAGCTCTTCTGTAAATTATTTAAGAATTAGACAGCCTGATGTCTGTAGTAGCAAAGGATCTTTTAAATCTGTCTGAGACAATCTAAGGACTGTGGTCATTAGTAGAAAGTAAGTCATCCATTTCTACTTTTCCTAACTAGGAGACCAACTTGTTTTTACACGAATATCACGTGCATTTGTGTCAAATAATGATGAGGACATGAGTAACTAATATATGTGTGTGTTTTAAAGGCCTTGAAGAGAATGATTAAATGAAAAGGGACAATACTAGTGTGCTCTGCTTCATGTTAATATCTTAAACTCATGGAAGTGAACATAAACTGACCACACAATGTAATCTTGTACGTACCTGCAATGGACGACGATGGGGCCGCTGAAGAAGTTCTTAAAGGCGTTGACTCGCCGTCTCAGTTTCAGGAGAAGGTGGGGCTCGCCTGGGACGCCGTGGTCTGGCCAACTCATGAACTGGATGTGGGTCACCTCTCTCTCTGAATTCTTCTCTCTCCTCTGAACATACAAACACACACACCTAGATGGTTATGCATCCATAAACACATAGATCTATTAATATTTAATGTATTTAATTATTCAAGTAAGTATATTGAGATAAATATACATGGACATGCTTTCCCCCCTAAATATACACAGACATAAAACTGTGGCTGAAGCTATAACATACTGCCCTTTTTAAAAAACATTTTATCTTTGACTTTATCTAACTCACATTAGTCAGGCTGAGATGGCGGATGGTGTAATCGGGGCAGTGGTCCTCTGAGTTCAGCTTCACGACAAACTCCTCGTAGATCTCTGTCTCTCGGTCTGGAGACGGCCAGTACTGCGCACACTTGACCTGTGACACAATGTGTGAGAGGAGCAGATAGTCAGTGACAACCCAGTATTGCAAATCTATAACACACTGAAAATCGAAAGTCAAATATGTTCTGTTGTCGGTGGATGTTAAAAGAAAAACAGGGGCCGCAGAAATGTGCACTTATCTATATCTGATTTCAAATAAGTGGCAGAGTATCTATAATGTGTGTTAAAATGAAAGACACACTCAAGTAGCACAGTTTTTAAATTAGTAATTAAAAAAAAACATACCTATGTATCAATCATATAAACCCTCATTAATCACATATTAAACAATATAACACTCTCATCATATTTTTTTGTCAGCGTAATGTTTTACTAATTATTACTATGTAGGGCATCCTGTACAATATTGATGGTTTCTTATCCAAAGTCAACAAAATGGCAAAACTACTGTTCTTACCCTGTTTCCCTCTTCGCAGCGTGTTACCATGACAATGATAGAGGACTGCTGCTCCCAGATCATCCTCCAGAAGTCACTCACTGTCTCTTCTTTTGGCCCTAAAACAAACACACACACACGCACGTACTTATCGACCAGAAACATAATGCAAGTTCACGAGTGAGAGTATAAAGAATAGAGAGTGTTTTTTTACCTTGAGCTGCAATGTACTTCTTTGATTCCTTGTATCCCTGCAAATTAGAAATGAAACATGTTCAATACGGTGTGTATTCCCAAACAGAGGTCATGAACTTTATATCTATTTAGTGTAGATATACTGTTCAGACAAAATGTACTTGTTGTTATGCATATATTTTTTTTATCACAGTGACAACAGTATTATGAGCAAAAGTAGTATGATCCGGTTGTTTTCCATACATCAATGAAACTGGCATTGATGTAGTCACATCCTGTCTCTCCATTTCCTGTGGTCAGCCCGACACGGTTATAATCATCTGTTTCAAAACAGACAAAACAACGTCACATATATTATCTTCAACCAACCTTAATGAAAGAATGTGTTTTTGTGAATGCATATCTGTAAGTCTGATCAGTATGATGGTATATGAATTATATATCAAAATAACAATATGTAGTACAGTACATCACAATATAGCGTGGTAAAATGTCCAATTGAATTTAGAAACTGCTTTTATAAATGTATTTCCTTAAAAACAAGGTTTTTCATTGTACTGATGTAAAAATATGTAGGTCCAATATTGCCATAAAATATTTCTGCCCAATGATCAGATATTAAAGGGATAGTTACCAAACAATATGCATTTACTTACTACAGTCTATTATCTCATAGCATCACAGTAATGTCATATTACCGAAAGCTATTTACAAGGTAGGCTAGTATATTTCAGTTGACGTGATGTTGGTACATCTTAATGGTCAAAAAGAGAAAATAAAATAAACAACACACATCTGGTTGCTGCTTTTGTCTAAACAGCCTGAGCCTCAAGCTCTCAGCACCAGAACAGTAAACAGAAGACAGACTATCACTCACATGGTAGGATGTCCACGTAGCGGTTCTTGGGGGCATTGCAGACCTTTTTGGCTTCTTTCACGGTGTACCTTGAGAAAATTCGGGGGATGCTCTGAAAAAAGAGACAAATTATGTTATTAGCTAGTGCCAAAGACAAATACATTATACAATATATGAATTTGTAGAGTATTGTTCATATTCTTTGTACACTGTAGGTGGCCAAGAGGTTGGATTCTCCAGCTTTCATTACAGTATACAGTGTGTCATCTCCTCCTTTTTTCCCCTATGTCCTCCCATAGCAAACCATACAATAGAAGAAAAAAACAAACAAATAAAATATAATACAAACACGGAAAGAAAAATTACCTGAAACTCTGCCAGAAAAAGTCTTCCCTCATCAGCAAGTTTCCTCTTGTAAGTGTCCAACAAGACCTCTGCTGCGATTGGCTCGATAGTCAGCAAGTTGTCCTCGTCATCTACAACAGCAAACCAGTCCAAAAATGAAAAACACTTCAAATGGGAACAGGAAATTCTGCAATTTCTAGTTTGATATCTGTTTATAAGTGTAGTTTGTATGCATACAATATTCACACATTGGGTTAAGTAATTATACAAGACACAATTTTATCTTACAACAATAAATAATTATAATACATCTATTGTATAATTATAATAAATGATAATAAATCAATTTATGTTTATGCTTTATTACTCAAAGTTTATATTTTATAGTGTAATGTTATATTTGATTATTGTTCTCAGTTTTTGTAAATTATATATTTTCAAACCTGCTTCTGCATTATCTAACAACATTTAAGAGAATATATTTGTATAATCTGATTGTTCATAATAAATCATTTGGAAATATTAGCTGCTACATGTGAGTGTTATCTATTACATACTTACATACAGCTGATAGACAAAACAGGCAATCTGAAATCTACAACTAAAATCTACTCACTTGATTGTGAAATAAGCATCAGGTTTTCAGTCATGTCACTGTAAAGAAAATAGTGAAGATTTGTTTCAAAGAAGTTAAATTATAGACACTCAAGATGGAGTAAGGAAGGCTACACCAAAGCTGACTCAAATGTAATTCAAATGCAATAACCTGAACAAAGTGAGTAAATAAAAGGATAACAATAAAAACTCAACAATAAATGTTGAAGCAAGCTGACAGGCAAACTGATGCTGGAGTTCAGATGCTGAACAACACTTACTGAGACTTCCTGTGTCGAAGAATGTAGATTTTGTAAATGACCACGAGGAGGGCCACGGACGTGAGGATGATGAGGAAGACCAGAAAACCGATAACAGCTTTGTCATTGTCTGCAAAATGATGGTTATGAAAAAAATAACATTTAAAAGGGTAGGATTGATGTCAAAGTTTAAAATGTGCAGAAATGTACATGTATGGTATGTCTGAATGAAATGTTTACTGTGAGCAACTTGTGAAATGAATTAAGACCACACATACAGAGAGTGTTAACTGTTTTACTGCTGACGGTTTTGCTGGAAAAGTGTCCGTTGAAAGCGACCACCTGAAAAGACAGAACAACCCTTTAACTTAGGAACTATGTGACTCATATAAGTATGAGGAATAAACTGAATAACATTGTTTAATCAAAAAGTAGGATCATACAAACCTCCACTACATAATCCGTAGAGTAGCTTAGATCTTTGAATTCAAATTCACATTTTTTTCCCTCCTGTTGTGGTTTCTGAATGGCCCCATCATAAAAAAGATTTGCAATGTATATGTTTTTAGGCCCAAAGAAATTTTTCACATTAGGACAGGTTACTTTGATCACGTTATGCTCTGGGACACTTGGCAACAACTTGCCAACATCGTCTGGTACTGTAAGAGAGTGAAAAAAAAAATCTTTTAAATGCAGCACTTTATGATTATTCACAGTTAAAGTGATTGCTGAGTTTAAAATACCAGCTGTTTTAACACTAATTAATGTCATTAGTGTTACTGTATTGATTGTCACGAGCATCAGTATTTCCTTATTCTTTCTTTAAATGATAAATAACTGAATTTTAATTTTAAAATGCCTTTAAAAATTTAACTTTTTCTTATTTCATTTATGCCACACAGCTGTTATGTGTTGACTGGAGCTGTGTGAGGAGTATGGTTAATCAGAGTGTCTGATACTCAGTGGGGTTGTTGGACTGTCACAGGCACAGGTCGTCATTTGTCCGACTGACTGCTGACTGAATGCCAAACGTGAAGAAGGTGAATCTTAACATGAGGCTGTCAGAGGGCAGAAGTTTAAAAATTGAGAAAAAGTAGAGAAGACGGAGATATAAACACATGAAGATGGCTTCTGTTGAGACTGTGATATAGAGTGAATAATAACCCTCATCCTTTATCAATATATGTTGTGGCCTGTTGGTACAACTGTAAGGTGTAGAAGTATTGAAATCACATCGTTTTAACACATTATATCCAGAAGTACCTGTGCACTGACAGCGACACATAATCAACATAGTTTTTGTGTCGATTTTAAAATTCAGTTATTACTTCATTAAATTAATTGAATCAATGAAATATTATCGATTTAAGACTGCAAGGAAAATATTATTATTATATGATTTTTATATTTTACTTTGATTGTTTTATTATTATTATTCGATTATAATTTAAAATGTGAATGTTTATTATTACTACAGTGTCAATTTCAAATCAAGTCCATTTATTTGTATGACCCAATATCAAAGATTTCCCTGAAGGGGCTCAACAGTCAGTACAGCAACATAAAGTCCTCTATCCTTAGACCCTGAACCAGAGTTTGTACTCCACAGCAGATGTACTTCATTTATTAACAGCTCAGGACTAACTAAAGCTTGTAGATTTCGGCCCACTGAGCCACTGAGAAAAAACTGTCTCTTATTTCAGTTATGATCAGACTTACACTATGAAGTTAATTGTAATGGTTTGGATGGCATTGGCATTTTCTTATATAATATACAGTCTATTATATGTTGGTATTATCAATAGTATTGATATTGTTATCAGGGAATGAAATGTTGTCTAACTATCAGTATTTATCACCATTTAATAAAATTAGAGAACAAATACAAAATTCCTAATTATCATTATTGTAATGATAGAGTAGAATTAATTGCCTTTATAATTATGATTATAATAATGTTCTTAAATAATAACTTAACCATTCATTACAGCAAATCATGTGTTGAGTCAATGCCCAAAATTGCCATGATAAATTTAGAAACCATATTAAGCATAATTTAATGGAGCTGTAGTAAAATATGTGTTTTCTATGTGACACCAGTTTTCTCCCCAAATATTCACAGTTTCACTGCTGTTAATAAACCTGTTACTTTTACTGGCTCATGGTTATCTTGACATAATATTCAACTATGTACATTATATTATAAATCGCCTTTTAACTCCGTTTGAACTATATACAACTTCATAAGTGTTAATTGATATTTTCCAAAGACAGTTTGCTGTTTACTCACCTCCAACACCAGTTTTCTGTTTAACTTCAGTTGGTTTGGACACAAGCTGGTTGTTGTATTTGGGTTGGACTGAACAGGTATAGTCGGTGAATGGTGTCAGTCCAGAAACTTCACATGTTCCTCCTTCTGGTTTGTTAACTGTGACTGTAACAGTTTAGTTTTCATTAGATGTTTTTGGTATTTGATTTAATAACAACAGGAACATATAAAGATATGTGAAAAGACTGAACCTAAAGTTAAGAAACATTTGTGAAGTTACTCATTAACTGACAAGAACATAGATATCAAAATCATTAATGTGTCACTGTGACTGTAGATACTTCAGTGTAACACTTCTGTATACACTATGTTAGCTAACAATCAGTAAAATAATTTTAGCTGTAATCACAATTTCTCAGCATGTTCTTCTATGGAAAAATGGTAAATAAGTTCATAATTAAAGTAATTTCAGTGTTATTTCTGTTTCACATTTAATGGAAATTTAATTAATATTTTACACCAAAATGTGACTTGTTGTTTCTTTTCAGTTTATTTATATCTACTGTCCCTAAACGTGCTAAAATGTGATTACAGAACAAAAATGATATACCAGATGCCACTGGAAGTTTCAAATGTCTATATTGTATGTCTCACGTGTCATGTGAGTGCAAGTTAAAATACAAAACTACAAGATGTATGCTGGTCTAAAATGTAAAATATATATTTTTTAATTTTCTTACATTGTCCAGATTTCTGACCATGTTTCCAATTGTCAGGATGACATCTGCAGTCGTATGAAAGCTTTTCAAGGTTGGGAAGGACCTTTGTACAGTTCCGACTGGTTGTTGTCCAGCTCAACTCAATGGAGGTATTGGTTGATGTTGGTTCTTTATTTTCAATTTTAAGTTCTGTTGAAACACATCACACATCTTTAACACTGAGCCGATTAGTCATTAGTATCTCAGATTACAAGCTATCATTGTAACAACATACCGCAGTCAACCCTGACATGGATAGCAGTCGTGTTTTTTATGGTGACATTGTTTTCCTTGATCTGACCAGTACAGTTGTAGTCTGTGAAAGGCTCCAGCTTAGACAAATTCTTGAAGTTATTGCCAGAACCTGAGGAGACAGAAGGATCACAACATTTCAACATCAACTAATATTTTACCTCAGTAGTTAAAATCAATTATAAAAAGTTTAGATTTAGACATTAAAAGCAAAAAATAATATTATTTTCAAGACTGATTCACAGAGCACACGAAGCAAAAACTCTCCATCACCTTCCTCTAATACAGGAAGACACAATTTATGTAAACACAGTTAAGAGGAAAATATAGTTTTCTACCCCTACATAAATTATTTCACTCTACATCTCTGTTCATCTCTTTTTCTACACTATTAATATAAAACAATAGAAATGCAGATTTGAATGATCTTTTTTCCATGTAAATTAAAAATGTTGCTGAAAAAAAAAGTCTCTCTTCTTTCATTCTCATCACTTACCAGAACAGATGTAATCAATGGTGAGATTGGTGCAGTTTGGGTAAAGCTGATGTAAATTGTCTGTTATGTTTGCAGGAAGTTCTTTAGGATTAGTCTGACGTATTTCACTTGAACTTAAAAATTCAGCTGTAATAGAGAAAAAAAGCACATATATAAAACTTAATGAAAGAAGGTCTACATAACGTGCATTTAACAATACAGATATACTGTGTTTTACATACCAGCACTGATGTTATGGGTGAAGCTAAAGGAAGAGTTCCCACACATTTTTGCAGTGAAGGTAGTCGTCAAATTTGTGCAAATGTCATTGAAACCAGGTTTGATACAGAAGGTTTTATTATCACTTGGGCATGGCATCACTTTGGCTTCTATATTATTTGCTGTTATTTGCACAGAGGTGATGTTCCAGTCAGTGTTGAAACAAGGATATCGAGGGTCACAGCTGCCAGGTTTAATGTCGCCTTCAACTGAAATAAAGAAGTGATGCACAAATGTTTGTTACATTTTCACTCATTTCTAAAGTCAGAAGAAAAATACATTACAACAATATGAATTATTTTTACTCACTCATTGGGTTTGTCATCTTTGTATTTTCATTATTGAGGGGCACACAGGGTGTTTCTATGCCAGCATTACTAAATGCCACATCATGCTCGTAGTTGGTACAGGGCTTCAGGTTGCTGATATAATGCAGAGTGCCATTGGTGTGCTGAAAAAAATGGTTTCCAGTCTCATTTTGGCCTTTTTCTTTAACATTGATGGTGTAGTTGCCAAGGGGAGAGTTTTGAAAGTTGATCTGGAAGCCAGTGTTGAAAGGTGTAACAATGTAAGAACCTGCACAAACAATACACAGTAACACATGTTTGTTAGATGATCCAACTGCCATCTTGTTCATGTAGATGTTGAAAATGTTCATATGTATGCTGAGAATCATTTTGTTGACTCCACTTTCAACATATTCATTGTAAAGTAAGAGAGAAACATTAAAAAACATTAGATTATCTTTTAAACTGATACTCACACGGTGGAGGTGTAGGGCCTGGTGGGGATGGAGCACACATTCAAATTAGAAAAGAATAAAAAATACAAACAAACATGATTATATCATCAAACAACACAAGTCATTTAAAATACTTTCTAAGCACACTAAAGGTAAACCATTTGCCTTGAGTTTATTGAGTATTTGTAACCCTTTCGTCCACAGTGTGAGTGTATGTACAACACATCTAATTACAATCCCATATAAATGAGAAAATTCCAACCTGCAGTGGTTTGATTCTTTGTGGTGGTGGACTGGGTGATTGGAGGTGAGGTCTGAGTGTGATTGCTGGTTGTCTGAGAGTCTGGTACATTGTTGGTTGAAGTGGTTGTGAGTGAGGTCTCTTTTGAGGTGTTTGCAGGAGCAGTGGTGGCTGGAGGATGCAGAGCATGGAGGTCACATTCTGGCAGAAATACTCTATTTTGCAACAGCCTTACCTGACATGAAGCCTAACTTCTATATCAGGAAAATATGCTAAATGCTAATTTGGCAAATACAACTTTAAACTGAGGCTGGATACATTACCAGCAGATTTGTTAGTTGAAACTGATTCCTGACTTGAGTCAACATTTTTTGGCAAGGTGGGAGAAGGTGTGTGGGTAGTTGCTTGTGTGTCTGAAGACACGGCAGAAGTTGCCGTGGTGCGTGGAGTTGAGGAGGTGAGTGGAGTTGAGGAGTTGAGTGTAGGCGAGGAGTTGAGTGTAGGTGAGGAGGTGAGTGGAGGTGAGGAGGGGAAAGTTGAGTTGACTGCTGAAGATGAGTTCACATTTTTGTTGGTGAGTGCGGGTGAGGGTGAAACAACATCTGCATTCCAAGAATACAAAAAATCAGCACAGACACAATATCACAATGACATCTCCTACATTACTGAAGATGTTTCATGTAGCAGTTTGCTTCCTGTGGTGATAAAGTGTTCCTTTTGTTGTTGCTTATTCTCTAAACTTCTAAACCTCATTATTGTCTACTGCCTTGAAAATAAAAAGGATAAGAAATTATTTTTTAAAAACAGAAGTATCAGAGTTGAGTAGGACTATGAAGCTAGAGTAGTGGAACTAGAAGTTGGTTGTGTATTAGTTAAAATAACACTTCCTTGTTTGCTTGGTGAAGTTTTCGGGTTATTTCTGGTGTTAAACTTTGTTTAACTTCATAAAATACTAAAACCTTTTATAGGGAATAATCATCTAACAAGAAGCAAACATGGCATGATGACCATTTTCTATGTCAACAGCAACTAACACACTTATGCCAATTTTTGTGTAAAGAAGTTGTAATTTCCATTTTGAAGGTTCATTTCATATAATTGTTGGCTTTGGTGCTGCTATGAACATGAAGAGATGAGACCGTGAAAAGTGAGCTTGAGGTAAAGGGAGGTGGAGGTGAAGTTATAGCACATGGTAAAGCACAGCTGAAGGTATAGTAGTAGACATTATGAACATTAGAATTACAATTGAATGTTATATATTAGGAAAATGTATTTGCAGTCACTCACCTGGTTGAACTTGACCTGAAATAAAAAAGAGAAAGAGATTCACACACATGTAATGAAGGTGTGTTTACTACTACTATGTAGAATAACATAAATATACACACATCACAAACAGGGATTTTGCAGATTCTTTGTATTTTTTATGAGAGATACAGGACAGGGGATGTGGTTCCCGCCAAATAAACTAGCATGCTGTAGAGTTGTTTTATTAAAAATGTTTAGTTGCATATGAATACATGTTCAAGCAAGATTATGAACACTTAATTTTCATAATGCTTTGGCAAAGCAAAATCTTCTGAAATGAGCACAAAGAAGAAAACATCGCACTTGTTTCGCATTACGTTACTAAGGTAAAAAATACAGTACAATTACAATAAAGGGATTACATGAAAAGCACATGGGTTACTTTTCATCAGTCGATTATGTCACTAATTGTTACATTTTCGCATATAGTTTACTTTGAAATTGTGAAGGGACATTAAAAAAAACATGACAAAAGATATTTATTTAACACACTAATCATAGAGTACAATATTCCCATTTGAATATGATGCTCATTTAATTACATTTTGTCATTAAGATGTTGAGTTTGGTCATGCTGTGGCCATGAAGAGATGAGACAGGACAAATAGAGTATGAAATAGAAGAAGAGTTAGGTAAAGATATGGAACATTTTGCCGACATAATTAAAATGGCACATGTTAAACCTTGTAATGACAATTAAATGCTATATGTCAGATAACCTATGCATTACCTATGTAAGACCACCCATGTTACACACATAAACACTGCAGATTTTTTGTCATAGAGTATGATGGTTATGAATATACTTGTTGTTGTTAAGTTTAATCAGAAAGTCCACCTCCATCTGACTGATAAAACTATTCCAAATGTTATCAGTTCAAAAAGAGGAAAGCGCCATTTTCATCAGAAGTTCTGTCTAAGGCAGCGCTGCACAACCTGATTGCTATGACAATGCAGCGAAGAGCCACATTTAAGTTTTCAGAAAGCAAACCACTATTTCCTGCTTTGCACTCAAACCTAGAACCTCCCCATACTTGCAAAATTAGTTTCTGTTTGGCCAACTCAACCAGCTTATATTGAAGCACACAATCTTTTCTCTTATAACCTTGTTTTTGGTCAATAGAAGTGCAAAAAATCAACAACAACAACAACAAAATTTTACTGCAAGGCCCCATTGAATTAAAAAATTATATTTTGTCTCTATTTTAATATGACATCAGTTTCACACATCTTTGTACAACGACATGGGAAGTTTATCCATATGTGCACTACATCCCTGTTCCTAGGAACTAATTTACTGTATGTCTTTGCAGTTTTTTTGCACTTCTTCATTGCACATTGGAATAAAAGCAGAGAGTGAAGAGGTGATGGGGGACAGTTGAACAATGAGTCTCAGGATGTGGTTTAGCGCGTCTGTGTTCCACTGTATTGAGCAGAGATGCACGCTCTCTGCAATGATGTTTCACCACTTTAAACAGCCTCTTTATGCCTCTTAATAGTTCCATGGTGACTGGTTTGAATAGTTTCAGTGAAAGGCATAAGAAATGCAACTCTTTTCTTTACTCCTCACTAGTGCTCTGGATACTTTCTTATTCAGTTTATTCAGAGCCGAATGTGACAAAAATAATATTCACAATGTTACATCAGCCTGTTTAAAGTCACATGTGTTTTATGACTTTGACGCAAAGAAGCAGAAGTAGAAAAAGACAGAGGTAGGGGAAGGGAGGCAGGGCGGCCATAGAAAAGAAATTCAGTTGTGCAAAGTTGATAGCAGTTACAGTTTAGTGATAATCAGAGTTTGAATTCCTCAAAATGTTTGACCTTGAATTCATTTAACTTGCCTCACACACAGCAAAGAGACTGATGAAGTATCTTGATCTCATGTATCAGTTTGCTCACTATCAGTATTCTCTATCAGTCCCCCCCCCCCCCCCCCCCCCACACTACCCTCTGCTTTGCCTTTCCTCTAACATTTCACACTCACTGCAGAGCACTGTCCCCTGGTTTTGACAAGCGCACTCCCTCTCCTCCCAAAAAACGCTTTAATCATGCAGTATGCTCAACATTTTTAACACCTAACTTCTTCATTTTAGACATTGTACTTCCCCTTTTTCTTCATGAATTCTCAAGTCATTTACGTGCTCTGTCTCAGTCTGCTTGGCCCACGCTACGCTGCTCTGCCAGGAAATGAAGGCAACTCAGAATGGAACACGGAAGTGGTCAACTTTTTGATCACATTACTCTGCCCTGCTGCAGCTAAAGCAAGCTCAAAAATCTGCATCCAAAAGGGGCACATCTGCACTTAGTTTGTTTAAGAAAATGACATTGCTCATATGATCTTCGACACTTTAACCAACAAGAATTATTAGCAAACTAAGTAAACTAAATAAAATAAGTTTTGTAAAGTTTTAATTAGATTTAAAAGAGCATGTCTGTTGAGAGAAAGTTCAATGTGTTACTGTCTGCCGTATATGTTATATGGTAAAACACCATCATACTGTGATCCAAATACATATGTGTGAATACATTTTTATTTTAATACTGTATTCTTTTCAAGGTCTTCTTTGAAGAGATTTTGATGTTGAAGTCACTTTTGCTTGGTTAAACAATAAAATTATTAAATGAAACTATTATACAGTATATGCATGATTAAAATTCACTGTTTTAAAAAATTCCCCTATTTACAGCTATCATTTTGAACAATATGTTGAACTTTAAAGTAACTACATATATTAAATTTGATGTCATGTGCAGTGTTGGGATGCTTTACTCAGGTAAAAGTAGCCTTTCCCCTCTATAAAAACGCTCAATGACAAGTTAAAAGTCTCATATTCATAAATGAACTTGAGTGAAAGTAACAAAATGTACCTCAAGAATAGAAGTTAAAGTACCTACTATTGAAGCAAAATGGCCTCCGCCCAAGTTATATTGTTAGATCAAACTATTTTGGCTAATTATGACTGATACATTTACGTTTAAACATCATTTTAATGTAGTTGGGCCACATAGCTTTGATTCTGACCATGTTATGTACTTGTGGGTGGTTTAATTAACCTTATAATGATGAACTGTATTTTTTTATGTTGTTTATGGTTTTTAAAAATTGTAATCTGAAAGATAACTACAACTGTAAGATGAATGTAGTGTAGTAAAAAGGTACAATATGTCCTTCTGAACTGTAGTGGAGTAGAAGTTAAGTAAAGTACTTGGGTAAAGTAATACATTTCCACCACTGGTTATATAATAAAATTGTTAAACAACTGAATTATTGAATTTAAAATGATTAAAAGCATAGCACCATTGCAGCTTTTGTAACACTCTTCAGTTTCTTGCTTACAAAAAAGTGGTTGATCAATCTAAAAGTGAGGATATATAAATAAAATGTCTGTTGATGCGGTGTACCACAGTGACTCACCTAGCACACTAGTTGACACATATTGTATGTTACAGACAAATGACAAATACTGACCCCGACTAAAGATAAAGACAACAGACTGAAATAAATAGCGAGAAAGGCTTGTTTCAGCTGGTGAGTACAGACGTCTGAGCTGAAAATATCAGAAAATGTTTGATGTGTTGAACAGTAGCAAAACTGCGAGTGATGCTAGAGGCGCTAAGGTGGGTCTGACTGAACATGCATGCCACATACGCACACACGCACACGCACACGCACATGCACACACATACACACACACACACACAGAGAAATGTATCATATAAAACACCCACAGCCACTGGGGTTGCATTGCAGAACTTGCAAGGACACACCCCAAAAAATGTTCTCATCTTTGACAGACATTGCCCCCCCCCCTTCCCCACATACATACACACACACATACAATGTCAAAGCAGAACAGAAACATGATTGCAAAAATTCCCATAGCTTTGTACTGAATAAAATAACACGTTTAAAGAGCATCGTCTTATTAACAGCATTCTTTGATTGAACACAACTGTTTATTCTTTTGCCAAAGGGGCTCATGAACCTGTCACTTTTTTGACTTCTCACATCACAAGTGTGCGCCGTACTGTATCGTGTTCTTGGATTTGGAAAGTTTAAGAAATGTAGCACAAACGGAGACATAACTCAAAGACATGATATACTGTAGCTTGTCATTTCTGCCCCTTGTTTTTACTTTAAATGATTACATTCTGTGTGGTGATGTTTCCTGTTTTTTCAAAAAAAGCAAATTGTCAAGCGTTTGTGCTGACAGATTCATGTCTCTATCTGAGGCGTTGAACGTGTTTCACCTTTTCTCATGAACACGATCGCTTGCTCAACAACCATATAATACTTAAAATACAGTCAAGTTAGAAATTTAGATAAAGAAATCTCATCCTCATTCATGTTTTGCATCATTTACAGACATTTTTTTCAACTTCTCGAAAACTTTAAGACGACACACAAAAGGGCACAACTTCATTAAACTCTGATGACTTTCAACAGAAGAACGCCAAGTTGAAGAAGGTTACTTACAGTTGGCTAAACAGATTATCCCAGCCCAGAACAGCAGGATCTTGAGACCACAGACACGGGCCATGTCCAGGACTTAGGGTGTGTACAGCCACACACCATACAGTTTAGCCCTAGTGGGGACCAACAGGCAGATGTTCACACTGCAAATTGAACCTGTATTCCCAATTCTTCACTCAGTTCGAAGAGAGAAAAGAGCCAAAAATGTTGTCTTATTTTAAGCTACATACGTTTTCTGTCTTATCAGTTGACGCAGCTTCCTGGACTTGTTCCCCAAACCCTAAACCTCGCCTCTAGGTTCAAGTCAAGCAAGTGGGAGTGATGTCACACCAGAAAAAAAAGGGCCATTACCTTAACGTTTAGTGACAGGAAGTTCATTTCAGCAATGGTAAGAACAGGAAGTCTTCTCATCTATAAACTTATCCTCTCTTGCTTTTTGCTGTGTGAAAACCCTCTCACTTGTGAAAACTGTCAAGTTTTTTGGGTGGAGATTTTTTATTGTAATTTTGTAACAATATTATTAGACTTCTAGAAACATGTTTGAATCACAACTGTTTTCAATTTAATCTTAATCCCATTTCAACAGACACGGTAATGGAAATAATTGCAGTTTTGGTCATATTAACACACATAGAGGTGCATGTTAGTCTTCTGTCTAGTTGGTAAAACTTCTGTTCAAAACCAGATTCTTCATCAGAACTTTTATATTTTAGACACGAGACATACAGTAGTGAAACTTCTTTCGCGCTCATCTTCTTTTACATTAACTCCTCCCTTGCTCTAAAGCTTACAGGCCGACAGTACTGTAGCTCGGCCATGTTGTCAAAAATTGCATGAGAGGAGCTAACAATGCAACGCCCAAGAAAAGCAATGCTGTCTTTCCTTTCTCAAACTTTGTTCTGTTTTTTTTTCTAGCAGTCTAAAAAGAGAAAACATGTGGCCACTGGCTCCAGAAGTGCATTTCTTCATTTCTGCTGTTCCTTCTGTGAAATGCATTTATAAGGGATGTTAGATCTCTTCAAAGTCATTGATTGTCCACAGTGTTTGATCATCGTGCTCTGCCTTGGAGCCCAAAATGCTTTACTTCTGTTTACATACACAAGAAAATAGGGGATAAAAGAGGAAAGAAAGGAGTAGAGATCTCTCCAGGGAGTGAGACTCACACACTGGGTGCTGATGTGAATCTGGATGAAACACAGTCAGTTATTTCATGCAGTTAAATGAAATAATACATGCAACTGAGCTGATGCAGTGGGATACTGAGCCGAAAGAGAGAGGGAAAGAGAGAAACTTTAAATCCATAGGGTGAGGCAGAGTGATATGAATCTCTATAGTCTACAAAATAGACAAAAATATATAGATCACATACAATATTTTAATCATGTGTGTGTTCATTTTGAAGAGATAGAGGTGTTATGTCAGTTGCTTTCTTTCAACGCCAAGTGATATGTATGTGGAAACAGATTAAAACCCGAAACCAAATAGGAACATACTCTGTTTCTGTCAAGCGGCTCACATTCTTAGTATGACGATCTAAATATGAATTTCCTCCTAGACCAGTGAAACATTTTGTATTAGGCTATTTCCACTTCTTGAGAGTATAGATTCTTGTAATCAGGAAGTAGCTCTTAAACAGAGTTGTGTTCATGCAATCTGGATGACATCCTCTTCAATGTAGTTTTTTGTTTTGTTTTGTGTGTCCAAATCAACAGTGGTGCACAAAGCACTTTTTTCATGCAGAGCTACTTACTTTTTTATTGTTTATTGTATAGATATGCAGTATGGTAAGATTGGGAAATAAATTGTATCACCATTGCACCTTTAGAGACTGTTTCTATGAGAGCATTTCAGTGGACTGGGGACAGCTGGCCACTCCAGTGCTCCCAGTGTGCTGATAAGTATTGGAAACCAATGTTAAAATAAATACTACAAATTTTAATTATCTATGATTCTCATGTGCAGTGTCCTACATTTATTTACTTGTTTGTTTGTGTGTGTGTGTGTGTGTGTGTGTGTGTGTGTGTGTGTGTGTGTGTGTGTGTGTGTGTGTGTGTGTGTGTGTGTGTGTGTGTGTGTGTGTGTGTGTGTGTGTATAACATATATAGAGATAGAGAGAGGAACAAAGGCGTAGTTAAGGTTAGGGCCTATCCAATCAGTGTCTTTGTGTGCAGTCCAGCTATCCTGAAAAGTCTGACATTAAAATATCCAACAGCTCACTAATCTGTGTCCGCACTGTTGACGGACACTGTTGCTGTTGACAGATAAAATGGTCATCATGCCATGACATAGACAATGAATACTGTTTTTGTTTGCTTCTTGTTAGATGATTATTCCCTATAAAAGGTTTTAGTATTTTATGAAATGGTGCACAAACAAGACTTTATAAGGTATAAATGGCATTTGCGCTTACTGTCTTCATAACAAATATAAACAAAAGTTGTCATGACTGAAGGAGGTTTTTCTTTGGTCTGAATCACACTCGACAAAATAAGACATTTGGGTCCATTTAGGCCTCCTTCTCCCTTTTTACAAACCATAAATTAAAAAGAGAAGTAACATGGCCATACTAATGACTCCGATATTGGACAGAATTTTCCAACCACTGGATTTCTCTGCAACACTGTCATATTTATTGGTTCAAGCTTAAATGTGAACGGCTTATTATGCCATAAAAATAGCTGAGAAGTGCAGCTTTACGTGATTTTGGAAAAGTAACATGGAGAGCCACTAGAAACAAAATCACACAACGTATAGGCTCTCAGCTGGAACTCATGTATGCTCTTGGCAGAAAAGCAGACAGTGGTGCCTATAGTGCTGCACAACAAGTGTTAACTTCAACATGACACGAGTATCTGCTTTATCAGGAACTCTTAAGTTTCTTTGTATCAATTTGACTCATTTTATTAATACCATCAAACACAGCTGCATTATATGATGCATTGTTCCCATATGTCAATGAGAATTTAAGCATTAGAGCAAATATGGCTTGGGGTTTGGATTTTGTCTCATACTAGTCACTGTTGACATTTATGTGAATCAACCATGACCATAATCTTCCATGATCTGATAAAGGTTGTGGTTTTGCAACGATTTTTAACTTTCTAACTTTAGTTTTTGAACGGGGGTGAGAAGCTGCCCTGTTTCCGTGACCAGTCATGATAATTTCTATTCATGGTTACAACCAGTGTCTAGCTTTATCATATGAATTTAGGGGTTGAAAACACATAGGGCCTGATTTACTAAGATCCCAAATAGTGGGTACTAAATTGCGTGCACGGTGCAATAGATTGCGCGTTTGGTTTGCGTGCGTTTTGCGGGTGATCTACTAAGAATAACTGCGTAAATGAAAACAGGTGCAACAGGGTGGAGACAGCAGTATTTAAATGAGGGTTTTGCGTGTCTTTATGGAGAGTTTGGACGAGCAGAAAGCTGCAAGCGCAAAATGAAATGTGATCAGGTTCTAGTGGAAGAGGTTAACAAATATATTGAGTTATAACAAAAACAAATATTACCAGAGAAACCGACATATGGGAGAGTATTTGTGACGAAGTCAATGCTGTTAGTAAAACCAAAAATATTCCACTCCAAAAGTATTAACACAGGTGGAAAAACTCCGTCCTGTGCGTATTCTGTCATTGTGCCTCTCCACAGTGACAAAAGTCATCTGTGCGAAATGCGCAGCCGGTTAATACCTGTCCTACAAAGGTATTATTTATAGACGCAGTTAGCGTCAGAGAAATTACCTTCAAGTTTGGTAAATCACAATGCGTGTGCTAAATAACATATTTGCATTTTCTCCACCCTGTATTTTGCGCACTGGGTTGAAACGCCCCATATTACATATTCATTATGGCAAACGTACTAAATGGACAGCGCGTATTATCTTGCACAGTTGTTAGATGCAAACCTCAGTGCGCTGCGTTAGTAGATCAGCTTGCACATTTTTTGCGGGTGATGTCAAGTTTGCACACGTTTTTACACACGCAGACCTCTAGTAAATCAGGCCCATAGAGTTCATCATATGAACCTCAGCTGAATGTGTGTTAGTGAAAATCAATCACAGAGCAAGTCAGCAGGTACAGTGAACATGCATACGAATCTTGGGTTGGCAGGTGGCGAGTACTGCTCATGTTGCTCTGAATAATATAATAGTTTGTTTGCTAACACGTTACCTATTAAAAAGAGATCAATTTAGATAGTATAGAGTAGCAAGTGTGAGATTGATTCACAGTCTATTATAGTTGTAAATAATCTAATGTAGTTTTAGTGACACTAAATGATAACAATTAGCCAGAGCTGAAACTTGATTAGTTGATCGACAGAAAACAAATCAGCTCTATTGATGATCAATTCATTGCTTCAGTAAGTTTTTGAGCAACAATGTAAAATGTTTGCTGGCTTTTCATATCTGAAGATTTGATGCTTTTCTTTGACATAAATAGTAAACTGAAAATCTTTGGCTGTTGGACTGCTGGTCAGACAAAAGACTTAAAGATCCCCTCTTGACATGTTTTACGACATAACAAATACTTTGCATTGAATAATAATTTGTGTCTGATATGGTTTTTCCATTAAAAGAAGTTTGATTACAAGGTAAGAAACTCCTTAAATTACATTTACTCATTCAGATTCAGATTAGATGTTACAGAAGTTTAACTGCTGGATACAAGATGCCTCCTACTTCACTGTGAAGTCCATTATGCATTGCACATAATATGTAAGTTGTGTACTGGAGCAGGATTGGCTCTAAAGTAATTGTGATGTCACAAACCCTGCTCCTACATATACGTCTTAAAATCAGATTTTTGGTGAGTTCAGAGAATCTTTCCACTTTGAGCAGATGAATGTGAAAACATCCTACAATTGCCAGTACAGTGATGTTCAAACATCCAAGTGAGGGAACAATAAGCAAAACACATTTTTGAGTGGAGGAGGACTATACCATCACAGCTATACATAGCTGTGTTCAACCAAACCCAAACACTCATAAACTATTCAACAGTGTCAAATATTCACTGCTCACTGTCACAAATAACTTACAGTGAGATATATAATACTGCTGTGTATGTGTGGAATACATTCATCTTTACAAAACTCCTAAAACTGTAATACAGTATGTTGATGTTTAATAACTATGAGCAGTATCTGTTGTCAAAACCCATGAAAGCATATCCATGATTTCAATGTACACTATGGTACAACAAACTGTATTTTCTTCTTTAACGTTTATTAGCCCAGGTTATGTTCAGTAAACTCTTTTTCTGCAACCTACCTGTTTCACATCCATCAGAGAGAAACCTGGCTGCAAGGTGAAGGGAAACTAAATGATGCCTTTTCCTCCCACATATCTGAACTTTACTTGTTTGGCAAGATTTCAGGGGGAAATACTGATCTTAGCTCAGATTAGGTACATTCCCAATGCTACTATAAGTGTTGAAAGAACTGAAAATCATCAGTCTAAAAGTAACTGAAACTTTTTGTTATCAATCAACTTCATGAATGTCACAAGCAGAGACAGTGGCTCGGCAGTTTTCATTGATTTCCAGCTACTGTGTGATTTCCAGCTAACATAGATGTTGGTGTTAACAGTAAAAGTATCTCTGGCCTCTATTTTAAGCTCTGGATGTTTATGTAGGGGTTGAGGAAGGGGTGTGGTTTGGATGAGAAACTATGTCACAGCTTCCCCAATTTCATTTTTTTGTCCCTTTAATTTCTAAAATCTTGGGTTATGACTCAAAAGTTTTATCCAGCTTCCTTTCTGTTCCCCTTCTTTAATGTTCTGGATAATTGTTAATGTCGACAGGTTCTTACAATAGCAATGAGGAGAGTGGAGTAGGGAGTCCACAGACTATTGAATCTGCTGCAGTTATTTCCTCTGTGCATTCACAGCTGTGACCACAGGGAGGTGAGATAAAAATGGATTACAGGCAATGCATGTGTATATCTGTGTGTGCAACTACACCCATGTGCATGCAATTTTTTCACCACTCTTTGCAGGGTGCACCTACTCTTGCGTGGGTTAAGGGTTTCAAGACATAGTCAGGTCTGCAATTCATCTTATTCACCATCTGCCTGTTTTTTCAACAGATGTTTTTCACAACTTAGGGTTTAAGTTAATTGACTACATTATATTATAAAATACAACATATCAGATTTTTGTCAATCATAGGAATATAAAGTCTTGGTCTTTTTTCCATTGCTGTCCCTGATGTTTTCACACACTGCTTAAAGGTATTTTTGGGGACATTACAAAGAGGGTAGCTATGATGCAAGCACATGCAAAACACCAAAAAAAAATTAAAATGAATTCACTACTGTGAATCATTTATAAAACAGTATTTCATATCAGACCTGTCTTCAAAAAATAGATAAATTATTTCATATGAAAGTAAAAAAAGAGATACAATCTTTTAAAGTTTTTGGTAGATGCAGACAAAAACATGCTTATAATTTTGGGAGCTTTCAGCAATAACTTAATTATCATTATTCTATATGAAACTGATGTTTTATATAAAGTTAGTATGAATAAAGTACAAGATATGACATTTGGGTGACGGATGGTAAAAATGATAAATGTTGCACACTACTGTTTCTGTTTCTGTTACTAAGGCTAGTGTTGTATGTTCTTAACACATTTAGCTATAAAATTACAACCTTGGTTGGCTCTAAAAAGGTGTTACATTGGTGGTTACCAGCAGCAATTTGTATGTCCGGCTTTCTCTACTGATTCATAAACACATGGTAACAAACACCAAGATGCACCAGCCCAGTTCAGCCTTGAAAATATGACTGAATGATAAAAATGTGTTATCAGTTCTCAATGTTAATCAATAATAATCAAAACCATCCACTTTAACATGCATTCATAAAGACAAAAAACTAAATTCACAAACAAACATCTTTGATCTCTGCTTCTTTCCAGATTTCTTTTACAAAAGAGTTAAACCAAATGGAGACATGATACAACTTGTATGTATCAGTTGTGAGGAGTGTAAGAGATTATTGCCAGAACAACCTCTTTTACACTTCCTCTTTTTCCTTCCTGCCTGCACTTGGTGTCATTGCACACAGTTGCACCACTAAACTTTATTTAATTATTTATGCATCACTGAGTATACCGTCTATACTGAGCTATACCTTTCAGTTTCCCTAAAGAAAATACTTTAAGTTCTTAAATCTCCACACACTTGTAGGCTTCATGTTGCTTTACTTAATCAGCAAAAGCACCTCCAGAGTTTAGAGTAAGTCTGTGACTGGTAAAGCAACTGAAAACCACTGGAGGGCAGTGTGGGTTCATGTTGCGCCACAGCCGTTCCCCTTCTCACACATACAGTATCTCTCTCCTCACTTGTTTTTGGGAATAGCCAAGTGGCTGAATGCATTTTATACACACACACAAACACGTGTACACACACGCTCAGTGTTGCGATTTGGACTCCTTTTGGTTCCTCTCTGCCGATGACTGACAGCTTCTTAACGAGAGCAGCCTAGAGCGTTTGCCCTCCAGGCCTGTACATCAACCATCAACATACAATGCACGCACCCACACACAAACACACGCATGCATGCAACACTCACTCCCATATTTATACACACACATATCATTCACACACATCTACTCTCTCCCTCTTTCTGCAGACATTCTCTGTCCCATTTCCCAGGCTCAATCAGTTTGTCCATTGCTCAAGGAGTGTTTGACAGTCACTGGGAGATGGTTCGGGTTTAGCAGCATTATTATGTTTCTATGAGGCAGCCTTATCCAACACAGAAGGAATGTCAGCTGCACCATTGTCCAATAAGGCTGAATACAAGCACGTTACAGCACCACATAATGCCACTAAGGGCTGGCTGAAGACTGTGTGTTGGTGTGTAGTTATTGTGAGGGCCACAATGATGAGACGGCATAGCTGGGGAGGTAAAGATGGAAACCCAGAGCAGCACGTTTTCTCCACCTCTTCATGATTCATCCTTCCTCTCACCTCTGTTCCCTCTCTTTTTTTGTTGAGAGTAAATCCAATTAAAATACTATGTGGATGGATACGATGAAGAAAGACATACCTTCTCCATGACATTCTCTCTACCCCCCGTGTAGTGACAGATCTGGTGCATTCAAACCAGGGTGAAAATATGTGCAGGATCCCACCTCCTGCTGCCATTAAATGTTGATGTATAATATAAAATAAAATAAAATATACGTACAGTACACCGCATGGAGATGAATTTATAAATCAAAGTCTACTTCGGATTCAGGCCACATACATACAGTACATATGTTATATGTTTGATTCCCACATGCCAAACAAATACGTAATGCAGCAGGGGGTGGAGGATGCATCCATTTTTTACATTACACACACACACACACACACACACACACACACACACACACACACACACACACACACACACACACACACACACACACACACAACACACACACACACACACACACACGCACACACACACACACACACACACACACACACACACACACACACACACACAGATAGATTCATGTCTTCCATGTATTTCTTTCTCTTCTACCCCTCTTCTCTTCCTTCACTCTTGTTTTCCTCTCTTCCTGACCCAACATCCGGCCCTCCCGGGAGATCCTACTTTCTGCTGCCAGACTGGGCCTGTACTGTACAGCACACACGCACGCACACACTCTCACACACACACACACGCACGCACACACACACACACACACACATACACACACACCCACACACACACACACACACACACACACACACACACACACACACACACACACACACACACACACACACACATACACACACTCACTCACTCACTCACTCACTGGCTCCCTCTCTCTATGCGGACACATGATCTGCCAGTCAATCCAGCAGCAGCTCAGTACAGACCTCACTGTATATCTGTTGTGGAGGTCAGGGGCTGGAGATAAGTGTGGGTGTGTGTATGTACAGAAACACAGGGTGTAGAGGTTAGAAGAGTGTGAGGACTCTTCTATTCAGGCTTACTAAATACTGTCTTTATGCCGCTGATATTTACCTGCTTCAATATTACAACAAAGCCCCTCAGGAGCATGTGTATGTCTACATCCCTAGCAGAAGGTGAAAAAACTCCACAGCTTGAATCTAAGTCAACAACAGCGTAGGTATACAAATATACCTATTAAACATTTCCTCCCCTGAAGACACAGTGAAAGGACTTGTTTAACTGTCGTAAATAGTGAGCCTTTGGTGAGAAAGTCCAGCGAAAGAGCAGTAACACCATACACACACACACACACACACACACACACACACACACACACACACACACACACAAATCCATTTCTGGGATTTGAGTGGCCATTTAGAAATCTGGACGGCAGTTCACTGACCCAGCACTAACGAGGCAGCTAGCCCGGCCTTCGAGGAGTAACGCCTCTTATCTAGTGACCACACAGCGCTGGCTATCTGCTGACCGTGTTTGACCACTGGTTAAACTGATTAGCCTGTCGTCCAGTCAAGTTTATGTTACAGTTACAGTAAGCAGAGATACACAGCAGAGATGCACATTCAGTACTTTTTTTGGCTCATGATGGTATACATTTGACTTAACTGTGGAATGTAAGGTATCTTGCTTGCAGCAGGTTTAAAAGTGTGTGCTTGCCAGTATGGTATGATAGCAGTGCAGAAATGCCATACTTGCAAAAAATAGCATAATTGCTCCAATACTATCTGTCCAGTTGAATTGGACGAATAGTCAGTGGTGGAGAGATGGCAGAGTGGACATGTGATGGCCAAAGTGTCAGGGACAGGGGATTCACCCGTTTAATGAGAATCTATGGCCTGGTCTGATAAAGGGCCTGACTGAGAGGCTGTGACAAGTCCTAATGCTCACATGTATAAATGATGTGGGTGGGTGGATGGGGTGGCAGTGGTGGTGGTGGGGTGAATGGCCTGGTAGGATGTGGCTGTGTGGAATCAATCCTACGAGAGCATGGGTGGCGTTTAAGACCAGGCCAGACTGACAAATAGTCAGGGACAGAAAATCACATAATCCACTCTGAGAGAAGTGAAGGAGCTAAAAAAACAGACAAAGACAGGTTAAAGAAATGTTGAATTGTAAAGGGAAAAAAAACAACAACGAAAAAATGATATTAATTCAACACTGAAATGAGTCAAGCATTAAGGACATAGTTGATTTCAAGGTGTAAAAGAGACAAGCGCATAAAAATGTCAATTATAGTTTTATTTTGATTTGCGTTAATGGAAGTGGCACATTTGTTCTCCCCTGTGTGTGGCGGCAAAGGACTGCACATCTGAAACAACAACATAAAAAGTACACAAACACGCACACACACACACCAGCCTTTGTTATGTTGAGAGCATTTGTCTCTGTACGGCTCCAGCAGAGAGGGGTTAAAATCCGATTGAGTCGATATCACTGGAGAATAACACATTCAACATGCAGTCTGAGTGTGTGTGCGGCTGTGTGCCTGTGTATGCAAGTGTGTGTGTTTGTGTGTGTGTGAGCAACATGGAGCCTAGGGACTTCCTCCCTCTCCGTCTACAGCCCTCAGTTGAAATAGAATTGAATAGTCTGAATTCTCAATGGTAAATGTTCACAAAGTCAATACTAACTGTTAAGTCTCCCCTGCATTGGGGTTAAGGGCATTACCATTTCTGAGACTTGAGGAAAACACACACACACACACACACACACACACACACACACACACACACACACACACACACACACACACACACACACACACACACACACACACACACACATACAGTAAAGGCATACTCACCAGTTGCCCCATGAGATGATAAAATATTTTGAGTCTTTTGCAAAATGCTTACTATTCATTCTGCTCAAAAATTCCCTTGTACTATAACGTATTCATTGAAGGCTTGTTTTCAGTTTTGTTAACTAATCTCCGAACAATGATCCTGGTAGGCATGTGGCACTTTTAAAGTGACAACAGTGCCTGAGGGGACAGTGGTTTAACCGATCAGCAGCACATTAAGTTCAATTCAAGAATGTTCATGCACACAAAGACAGAAAGGAAATGTATTAATAATAACTGCATGAAATAAGTATTGACAAAAAAGAATTAACATTTAAAAAACCAAGATATTGAAATCTTTCAAAAGAATATTTCTAAAAAATATATTTTGCAGAATTTGCAGGTTTTATTACAGCTTTTCTTGATTGCTTACACACTATAACTGGACCCATTAACCAAGCACCCCGAACTATGACGCCCCTACCAACAGACAGACCCATTTCCTCAAAATTATAAACACTATTCCCCTGTTTTCACTAATGTGTTCATTTAGAAAGCACTGGCATTCAATATCATTAACTCAAGCCATCACAGCTGGAACCCAATTAACACACATTTCCCCAGGAAATACTAAGAGTCAAAATTGTTCACACACACCAATCTGAACATCAGGATAGATAAAAGGGCCATGGGTCAGCTCACTTGTTTTGGAACAATGGATCCACAAAGACCTGAGGCAAAATATATGTGTTTTCTTTCTTTATGTACAAACTGTTTTCCCCCCAACGGTTTATATTGGTATATATGTGGAAAATATTTTACTACAGTGGAATTTGAAAATGTATACATGATGTGTCTTTATATTGTGTTCTTTATGTAAAGAGGTTGTTCTGGGGGAAAAAAGCATCATAATTCATTGCAGTAACAGGTCTTTATTTGTAATGTGTTGAATTTGTCTCACCAATGTGTGATAGCTATTTTCTAGTGTATGTTTTTGATGGCTTATGTGTGATGTCTGAAGGCAAAGTTTGGTTTAGATGTAAAATTACATTTTGTCTGGAAAGTTTGGTTTTGACATGGAAGTTTGAAGTTTGTGAGGATGAGTGTGGAGTTATGCATTTGTGCATTAGAGCTTAGGGAAATGGAGGATGATTTCAAGAAATGTGTCTTGGCAAATTACAAATAGTTTGAAGAGTTACAGAAGACGTGATGTCTCATATGATATCGTGTTTTGTACTAATAATCCACTTGGTGTTTAAAGGACAAGCCTGTGATATGTATGTATGTATATTTTTCTTATTGTTAACAAAGAAACCCCTCAAAATGTTTTTACCATGGTGTAGTTTACCATGTGTTTTTAATGGTTGTAGGAAAACAATGGAAGACAATGGTACAATAGCATAAACTGAATCAGGCTTTGGTTACATAGGCAATATTTAGGATCAATTCATTGTTGGTTTTAGTCTTTTCATTAGATTTTTTGAGAACAATAGAGAATATTACAGGATTTATATTGATTTAAGTGTTGCGATGTGAAATGGAGTTGTCTTGACAGTCATGTAGATTAGCTATGTCAGACTTGTCAAAAAATATATGCACACAGATTTTTGCACAGTTTTTTTGCAGGCCTTCAGTTGCTCTTCAGGTTAGATCAGGTTCAGGTTCAAATTCAGGTTAGTACAGTATGTGGTAGTGTTCACATGGTGTTGCTATGTAAAACCATGATAAGTTAGTTTGGGCAAATTTGCTACTCAGTGTGGTAGCTAGCTTTACGAGTGGTGTGGCCTCTAATACGTCCTGCTGGTCATTAACGGTAGGCAAACCTGGAACTTTTACCGTGGCGCAGTGTCTCATTTGAACAGTGAGCCATAAAACCCCAGGCTCTGTCACTCAGTGTCATTTAAACCAGGACTGATTGGAACTATCTCTGCCCTTTGCTTTACCACCTTCCTCCCCGCTTGCGATCTTTCCTGGTCGGTTCATGAATAATGAATGAGGATATATGCAGGCTGGAGCTCAGATATTAATGGAGCTGAAAAACAGAAGGA
This sequence comes from Scomber scombrus, assembly GCF_963691925.1. NCBI lineage: Eukaryota > Metazoa > Chordata > Actinopteri > Scombriformes > Scombridae > Scomber > Scomber scombrus. Next base: position 22,710,048 of record NC_084977.1, on the reverse strand, counting down.
GAACCATCCATTGTGCTGCCAGCCATTGCTTCCCTACCCTGCTGAAGCTGGCCCTGCCTGAACGCCCCCTTTTTACCTTCCCTATTCCCTCGTTATTCTTCCTTTCCTTCCTTCTGCTGCCTCTGGGCTGAGATGAGATAATGCTCAGCCTCAATCTTTTTCTCTTGCCTAGAGATATTCACTCCTTTCCTGGCTGTCACAGTGGGGGCAAAGGGTGGACAGTGACTTTGAAATGAGAGGGACAAACTTTCAAATTATAAAAAAGCAGACAAAACTATTGGGAAGACAAATGAAAAGATAACTTCGCTAGATATCAAGGGTAGCTATTGTGTGTCTGTTAGACCAGCTCTCTTTCATTCAAGGGCATGGCAGTGACCTTCCTCCTTTGTTTGCCCCCGTCCTGTCTTTCTTCCAGCCCGACCATGATCTGTCGACTCTGGCCAGAGAATCCCCCGGCCAAACTGTGGCAGTCAAGGGCGAGAAGTACAGTAGGGTAGAGGTCAGCTGAGTGAACACTGGCCTCAGCACGCAGTTCTACCTCAATACTACATACTTTAAAAAACTTTTTCACTTACTAAAAATAGTCCGATATTTCTGTTGCAAAATAATCTCACTTGTATTGCATTATATCACACAGCTTTGTTAAGACCAACCAACAAAGGCTTGCTAGCACTGTAAATGTGGCACGAGGGGGCTGGCAGTCAGTGAAGTCTGGCCCCGGGCTGGCAAATCGCTGCCCATCCTTGGATGACTTGCCCAACTAGGCCAGAGGGCACAGATAATGGGCAGAATCTTCTAACCCTTTATTTGTGCCAGAATGTCTCCACATTCAACATTGTTACATCTGCACCTTATATGGGCAGGAGGAGACAGAAAATCCCTATTCTGTGGTCTGAGGAATTGGCTACAGATGGAGAGGTGTGGTGCACAGGCCAAGCCAGGCTGCCCTCAACCTCTAACCCAAAGCTTTATCATCAGCTACATCTCCTGTGGACCACCTCTAATCACCTTTTTATTTGAGGTTTTTAAATCATAAACTGGCTCATTGTGTTCTGCTGGAAGTTCCAGTAAACTTAATAATTAGTAATATCTGCAATTTTGTAGAAAGTGGTGCCTTGCAAAATTACTTAACAGTATCCTTAAACCCTTCATGTAGCCCAAACTCTGCACAAATACAGCAGATTTTTAACTCCCCCCCACCCCCCATTGAGCTTCTCTGTTGAATAAACAGTCAAAATAGCACTTAGAGCACACAATCTTAAAACTGCGGTCAGTGGCTCCAATTACTCTTGTCTGTCACTCTGTTAACATTTTGTCAGTATTTATTCATATATTCTTACAGTCACGACTTTTTTCATGCACACACTTTGCACAATTTTAAGTTTGCACAACTTGTTAATAGGACTTGCAAGTTGGCAGCGCTGTTTTGCTGTCCACGTACTCAAAGATTCAAATAAAATATATTTTCTACCATGAAGCAAGGTTTTGATCTTGGAAGTGAAGCAGAGTGTCAGTGAAATACCGTTAAAAAGGAGTATAGTTCAAAAAGTTTAAAATTTAACTTTTTGTGCTTGCTTGGGTGAGCGTTTCAGCTAATTACGCACAAATCCCTCACGCTCACAGCTCCAATCCACCGGCACCGCTGTCTCGGCAGAGGACAAAGAAAACAAAGGAGACTGACAAACAAACAGTGAGTGAAAAAAAATATAAAAGAGAGGAAGCTTTCTTTCCATATAGCAGCTGAGCTGAGGCGACAGTGGCGTTTAATCAGTTGGTTTTTCCAGAACCGTCAGCGTGAGCAGCCTCGGTGGTGCAGCCCTCTGATCAGTGCTGGGAGAGGAGCTCCCCGCTGAGCTGCTGCCGCCCCTGAACCACAGGTCAGTCCTTGGTGAGTAGGTTTCATTCTGCTGTCGCCTTCATAGTACCATCTCTTTCTCTCATTAAGATACAACGTGTGTCTATGTATGTGTGTGTGTGTGTGTGTACGTGCACATTCAATATTTATGGTCTTGTGTTTGTTTCTGCATGTGTGTGGAGTAAATGCACCCCAGGACTAGCCTAAAGGGGTTGTGGATTCCTGGCCTCCGATGAGATCCGGCAGCACTACTAGGATTTCTACCAGTGGGGGGGTTGTGTGGGTGTGTGTGTACGTGTGTGCGTATAAATGTGTGTTAGAAAGATAGATGCAAGACGCATCAAGTGACTCGGTGCCTCGGGGTCAGACACACACATGCAGAGAAAGAGCTGGGGCTGCGGCGGGGTAAACAAGAGCAGACTGTTAGATCTCATCAGCCTCATCACACGCTTTATTATGCTGATTTGGGAGTATACTGTAAACTAATCAGGAATCCAGGAGTCACAGGGGGCATCATCTTAAAGGTTATGTGTATAGAGAGAGGAAAACTTGCTTCTTAACTTTTTTTCTTCTCTCATTTACCTGTTTTTGCTCACCAAGGCCCCTCCACTGCCACAATACAGGAAGAACTGGTGACTAAAAGGTTATAACCTTCCACCCGGATTTGAAAAGATTCACCTCATGTCTGCCTCCGTTCATTTCAGAGGTGTGGGGTGATTGACTGGCACTAGAGAACCCAGTGTGGACCAAAGATTTTGAATGGAAGTCAGGACTCTGCCTCTCTGTCGTTATGCTAATATTGGCCTTTAAACAAATTCACCAAACACACTTCCAGCCTCATGTTTGTTCACTTGCATAAATGCATATGATTCTTATTCTGTGGGGTACATCTACTCTGCCTTAGACAACAACGCGACAGAAGAATGTTATAAAGTTCACAACGTCTATTAATTTTGAGGCATCTGAATAACATCTCTGTGTTTATTAGACCTGGCGGCACGCTTCATAAATAATGAATAAAACAATCCCCTCTCGCTTTGTGGACGTGAGTTTTTAAACATTTGTGTTTAAAAGTCAGAGTTTCTTTGATAAATCACCACTATGTTCCACCTTTTCTAAACCAGGTTGTGGAGAGAAATGTACACAATTTTAATTTGGCTTTCTGTCCATTCGTGTTCTCAATTCCTCAATGACAACACATTTAACTAGCAGAGCGAATGAAACCACACTCACACTATGCACTGTGGGTTCCCACAAAAACACGCATATGTGGCAGATAAGCAAGTTAGAGAACAAGTAGCAAGCACGCAAGCAGACTAGTGAGAAAAGGCTGGTCGGAAAAAGATGCAGAGTTTTTCCAGTCATGCTGCAGGAGCAGTGACAAAGGTGTTAATTAAGAGTTTGGGATAAATGTGTGTCGTGTTTTACATGGAATAGTACACAAGCATGCAAATGCACATTGCAAACACATACACATACATGAACTTCTAACTTCCCCATGTGCTTTACCTCTAAAATTAACTTTGTGGTGTTTTAATTTCTCAGGGATTGTTTGTGTCAACACATACAGCATGCCTTCATTTTGCTCTGTAAAGTCAGTGGTGTGGTACTAAAGTAGCCAGATGGAGAGAGCATCCGTTTTCACCTGCACCTGTGTGCATTGGTGCACCTTGATATAATAAGCTTGTCTTGAAGAAACTCATGGCTGTCATCACAAGATTGTTTGTGTATGTTAAACCCAAGCAGGGCGTCCAGATCCTCCACTCCCTTCCTCTAACACAGGGGGCTCCAGTTGGGCTGTCGTTTAGGACTCATGAACAAGGTGCATGTTGAGAGTCAAAGGGTCCTGCTGCTTTGGTGTCTCTTTGAGCTGTCAGATAATACACAACTGTGCAGCAGAAAAGAGATGAGGAGAAGAATGAAAAATATGGAAAAGGGCAAGGGGGGACAGAAGGAGACAAATCAAAAGGGGGAATGACAGGAACAATGAAACAAAACAACACTTTTTTTTTTAAAGCAAAGAGTAAGACAGAGCAGGAGACAACAGAGGAGAACAGGACTGGACTACAAAAAGAGATGGAAGAGGACACAACTGAAGGAAAGTTGACAAATCATAAGACAGGATAGTCCAAACTATTTTAAATTTAAAAGAAAAAAAAGGTCAGAAGAGAACAGGACCAGAATGAGGAGAATAAATGAAGGGGACATGACAGAAGAAGCCAGAAGAGGACAAAATAAGATAAAAAAGACAAAAGAGGAAAAAAAATCAAATGGGAAATGATAGAGACAAATGGACAAAAAGAGAGGACAGAAGAAGCCTGAAGAGGACAAAAAAGACAACATGACAGAAAAAGCACTACATTAAGTGACAAAACATAAGGGGACAAGAACAAAGACATGAATAATAACACTGTGTAAGACATCAGATAGTGTGAGACCACACAAGATAGCATGAGACACTGTAAGACAATGTGAAACTGTAAGACAATGTAAGACTGTGAGACAATGAAAGACTGTGTAAGACAGGTTGAGACAGTGTGAGGCAGTGCACTGCAGTGGAAGAGAGTGGAAGACAGGTTGAGACAGTTTTAGACAGCGTGAGACAGGTTAAGATAATGTGAGACAGTATAAGGCAGTGGAAGAAAGAGTGAGACAGTATGAGACACTGTAAGACAGGTTGAGGCAGTGGAAAATAATGTGAGACAGTGTAAAACAGATTGAGACAGTGTGAAACAGTGTGATGCAGTGTAAGACAGGTTGAGACAGTGTGAGACAATGTGAGACAGTGTAATGCAGTGGAAGACAGTGTGAGACTGTGTGCAGCAGCAGCACGTGTGATGACCTGCCAGCTGACAGCACAACCTTATAGCTCTTCTCTCTGTGATTCCTATAAAAAGTGCTTTTGTTTTTGTGTGTGTGTGTTTGCAAAAAAACATTTGGTTAGCCTACACACACACACATTCACACACCTCTCTCTCATACACACACACACATACTAGTCACCTGGAGGTGGTGGGTGGGAGTGGGAGGATGGGGTCTGTGTTTAGCTGTGGGCCCTGCAGACAGGGCGATCAAAGGCTCCTCAGTCTTTGTCTGCTAACGTTGAATAGACAATAGTAAAGAGGGCCCGCTTTGATTTCAGCTCACTTTTATTGATCACAGAAGAGCAGGGATTGAAATATGAGAGACAACCCTGAACTGGATTCTTCTTTAGCTATTGATTATATCCAGAACAGACGGCATTTCACAATGATCCAAGTTTTTATTTATCCTCGTTTTTTTTTTTATCATGAAAAAGTGTGTCTGGCTCCTTGCCTGTCTTTCAGGTACAGCTAGTGATGCACTGACTACCATTATTTTACCAGACAATGCCTCGTCTTAAGGCTCATTTTTAAGCTGCTTCTTAAAGTTGACGTCCAAAACTTATCTGGGATATGCTGACAGCATCCCTAATTCCCTGTGTGCTCTTTCATCCATCCCCACCAACCTTTAAAGCTGAGTTTTAGGAGGACATTTTGTTTCATAATATCAGAGGAGGTACAGTCAGTGTACTCAGGAGACGGGGGATCGGGCACAGGGGGCGGAGGGGTTGGCTGCAGCACAGAAAGGACCGTGGGAACGAGGAAATACAGCATGGCCAGGTACTACAAACCCCCCTTTTCCCTCTCACAGCACACACACTCATACAAAGCTTTTCTCCCCTGCGTACAGGGCCTCAGCTCATCTCACGAATGTCTTGGCTCCAGCGGCAGCTGTGCTTAAATCACTCCTGAGACGCAAACTGCATGGCCTAAATTTGAGACCAGCAACCAGTTTATTGTCCCGGGGTTTACGGTTATGAGGTGAGATGCAGAACTGCCTATGAGCTCAAGTTGTGTGCAAGTGTGTGATGGTTTAAATTTAACTTGGCCGGTAATAAAAGTCCAGTCAGTTCTAGTACCATGGTAATTAGAGAGGAACTGCAGTATTACATAATACTGTATGAGTGTATGGTTTAACAACAATTAAAAGATGACGGATCAATTCAGAAAGTGCCATAAACTAGTGGATTTTCTTAGCTCAAGAACAATTTGATTTTGAAAACAGAATTCTTTAAACTGTTTTTTTGAGCATGAGCAGATTAACTTTACCTATCACAGACAGACTTGGATGTTTCTCATGATATCTACTTTATTTAATGGCTGAGAAAATAATTTTGTCAAACTAGGTCTATGTGTAGCCAGCGATGTCCCTTCATCTTTAAAAGTGACTCTTTAGGGCCTGTTTAAGTTGAGCTGACAGATGTGGTTATTTGGGGACAGCTCATTGGCAAGTTTATGGCCAGAGTGCTTATTTTACTAGAGCCAAGCACATGTGCTTGTGACAGTGAGGGAAATCCTTTCGGAAGTCTGGCATAAAGTTGAAATATAGGAGACTTAGGAGGACATAAAACCTCCTGATGTTTATCACCAAAAAGAAAAAAAAACACGAGATGATAAAGTTTGACTGTATTTATCCAAAATAAACCCCATTTTAATAATGTCAGCAGGATCTAAATATTTGATTTGCACTTAAATGATTAGATCCAATTTGTATTGTGCAAATTAAGTAACTCCCCCAGTGCACTCAGTATTAATACATTAATTAATTTAAAGATGCAAATTAATTTTATTGAAATTTACTGGGAGCTGAGTGCTATTATCAATGCAGTAATAATTTTTTAGACAACCAAAACTATGAAGCCATTGTAATTTTGGATAAACTGGTGTTATCTTTGTGGTGTGGTGGGCATGTGTGCTCACATATTTTCATACTGCATATATTAGACAGTAAATAATTGTGATTATATTAATATACAGTACTTTGTAAAAGTCACAGCTTCTTTTGGCTCAAGTGGCAAGTATTTAATGTGACCTCCCCATACACTTGAGAAATAGCAGGAACCTGGCTCTTTTAAACCTAAATGGAATGGAACCTTAATTAATAATAATAATTAATAATTAATGTTACATTGTGTGTACATAGTTCCTGTATTTTCTGTTTGTATGATGGTGGTGACCTAAGACTTTTGCACAGTACTGTACATTTTGTGAATATGATTAAATACTCAGACCAGACCTTGACCACTTTCTCTATTTACAGGCTGCAGTCTGGTCAACATAGAGGGGAGGAGGTGGGTGACTAGAGTCTCACATAGGAAGCGAAAACAAGCAATAGTGCATGAGTGAGTGCGCGCGCGTGTGTGTGTTGGGGAGGGCTGTCTACATCTGACACACCCACAGCCACCTGTAAAGCCTCTCTCAGAGGATCAGGTTTCTTTTGAACACATTTAAGACAGCATTTGTTTCCAATAGTTTACAGTTTGTGAAAACGCCCGTTCCGGAAGGCTGGACCGATGCTTCCGAGTTTAGTTTTGCTGGCTGGCGTTTTATAAACCTCCTGTAGGGCTGCTGGACGGACGAGGGAGAAGCAGTGCGTGCCTTTTAAGAGCCCCTGACCGGTTTAGTGAGCCACTTGGCTTTTTATTTTGGCTCAGCTCACTGCAGGCTGCTTGTACTTTACTGTGCCCCCCCTGTGCTGGCCTGGTGGTTGCAGATTAAGGACATGCAGAGCAAGAGTCAATCATTACACAAGCGTATGTGTGTGTACACATGCTTATTATATGTGGTGTTTAGTGTGTGTCTGTGTGTGTATGTGTTGGTGTGTGTGTGTGTGTGCCTTCACATATGTTAGTGTGTCAGGAACAGTGCTGAAGATTGACGCCAGTTGTGGCCTGCTGGGTGTAGCTATCAACTGATAAATGACTGCAGGGACAGTCTTTCCCTCCCTGGAGAGCAGCTGCAGACAAATATTCTAACCTGAAAAACCAAGCAAGCCTACAAGACAACCGTTTCATCCTAAATATGAGTTTAACCTGTTTAAAGTTACTCAAGTTCAAACAATAGCAGCTTTCAAATGATGAACAGGACTGTGCTGCTGTTCCCGGTTGTGTTTGGAGACTGTCCCTGGTGATTCTCCTCTCCCAGCAAACTAATATGTTTGAAGCTCAGGCTGCCATTGCCAAGCATGCGCCACAAGCTATTCCAAATGTGCAAAAAATATTGATATTCCAGGCTTCTAAAAACAAAACAAACAAACGGGGAGAAAAAAAATCCAAGTCAATGTCCTCTGGAACGGCCCTATTTTTCTGCCTCAAAACACTCAGACATCACCTGGGACAAATGATGAGCTGAAAGATTATTCTGCTATTTCTTTTTACTCTTTCTTTAATCTACACATACACAGACACATGCAAACCATGCTTATGAAGTACCACAAAACACACACCATATTTTATTTTAAAAGCAGTGCAGGCCTTCCTCTTTTTTCTGTATTCTTGCTCTCATGCAGTGTGAGCACCCACACATTTACATAGACATGCTAAAAACAGTACATGTGAAATGTCTCTTTCTGTAATCATATATTTTAATTTTCTCTGATCAACTCTAAATATCTGAATTTGTGAACACTAGTCGCCAAATTATTTCAATGTAGGTTTAACAAAGATCCAATCTCCTACAGAACCTACAGTATTTATATATATTAAACGAACAAAAGTGCAGTGAAGACTTTTCACCACAAGATGGACTTAGGGATGCATGGATTTGGGCTGTACTGTATGACAAGAAAAAAAAAAAAAAATACAAACAGAGAAAACTTTTTATAATTTTTTAAAAATGATTTCACCAAAAATGCAGAGCCAGTTTCTGGCAACATATATATATATCTCTATACTTTTAACTACAGGAGTGCATGAGGGTGGGGCTATAGATGCTGCGAAGCACCTAACAACATGTATTAATTCCAGTTATTTACTTTTGTTTGTTTTCATTGTGTTCAGGGCTCCATGGGAGCAATTTTTGCTGTGATGAAACTGAAAAACAGTCCCTGTGGAGTTCATTACAGGGAGAGAGCCAGTGCCCACCCCCACTGCTCCCCAGCCAACAGGGATTTGCAGGCCCAGAGGGATGGGTTAGTTTGGTGGGAGGAGAGGAGGGAACCCTCAGAACGGAGTGAGGGTGTGGCGAGAGGGGGGTACTCAGGGGAAGCAAGGAGAAAGAAGACCATAAACACTCAGCTAATGACCTCAAACAAACTAACAACACAGCAGAAATTAATGGAACTGCAAAAATTGAGAGATTCACTTCTGGAGCAAATGGCAAAATGTTTTCTTTCTTTAGACTCAGAGAAAAATATGGAGAAAAAAGTTTGGGAAAGTGCAATGTTTCTAATATAAACTGAAGAAACTTGAGGTTCATCAAGTATGATTATGTATTTACTGCTGCAAACCCCAGTTAACATGCATTGTGTTATGTCCTCTTCTATTAAATATAATCAAAACAATTAAAGTGTAGCTTACAGGTACGGATTTTAGTTGTTGCTGCCCTCTGGTGGTCAGAAGTAATTAGAATTCCCATCACTATGTCCCTTTTCTTTAGATGTAAGCAAAATACAAACAAACTATTCGTCTAGCATTTTCAAGCTGTAATACAGCTTTCTTGCCAACCAAAAGCATGAAAAAACACATTTTATTTTTGCCATTTTACAAGTGCAATTCCCATGTTAATGCACAAGAGTTCATGTTTGATTTTACGTTTTTTTAAAGGGTACAGCTCAGTTCTTTTGCTTTGAAGAGCCTATCTGGTGCTTTACCACTGCGTGTGGATCTTCTCAGCACTGGTGTTGAGGGTGTCTTCTCAGCTGGTGGATCAGCTGATGTGGTTCGGGCTGGAGCTTCTTTATTTGTCTGTTCTTGCACTATCTCTTGTGTTTACAGCAAGCTGCTTCCATTCATCATTGAGATTTGACCATACTCTTTTCTGATGGTGTAGGATCTTGTAGCTACTTCCTCCAGAACAGTGGCCTTCTTGTTCCAGTTGTTGGTATTTTCCAGTCTCACTGTGTGATGTCTTGCCAGTGGCACTAAGCTACTCAATGACCAGGTGGCTTGCACATACTTTTCTTTCTGTTTGGCCCCTGTATGCTTCTTCTGTTCTGCAGTTTAGGGAGACATGGTGTGTAACCTATGTCCCATCAGAAACTCAGCAGGAAACCATGCCATGTTCAAGCAGCAAAGCTGCTCCAGTGTGAATCCCCATAGCACAATGTCATCTACGTACACTCATACACTGTCAACACCTTCTATGATATTCTTTTTCTGAGGATCACCGACTTAATCTTGCGTTCAAAAGAGCTCTATACAGAACAGTGTAAGGAGCTAAATGGAATTAAAAAAATTTCAAGCATATCACTAAAACATTATTAAAGCAGCATCAACGTCAATTGGCATTTCAGTATGAAAATTATGGCTTTAAGAAATTTTAATTTGGTTTGACTTGGAGGGTGGAGAAATTCTTGAGCAGACACTGAATTTAGAGCCACTGTCATGCGTCCCAACAAACAAATGGGTCAAAATCTACGGGACTGAATACCAGGTTGATTTTTTTGTTTGTACAGGAACACACCATGACCTCCCTATCTTCAAAAAGATCTGTAAGATTGTCATACATGAAGGGAGTGCTGTTGTATTAGCTTGTAGACACCCTGTACTTTGATGAACACTTAAATGCATATTGCATTGAAGAAATGGAGAATGACTTGTCTCTTGTACACATCAAGATTAGCAGCTCACCTACTTCAAACCATTTAATGGACAGTACTCAAATGAGAACAGAGAGAATAAAAACAAATCCCTCGATATGGTTCAGGGACTTTCTGGACACAACATCACGTGCAACAATTTTTCACATTGCACGAGCTGGGACAGGAGCTACTAAAGCAGAAGCTGACTATGGTGGGAACAGTACGCAAAAACAGGTCTGAGCTCCCTCCCCAGCTGCTGAAAACAGACCACAGGCCTGTCCAGTCATCAAAGTTTGTGTACACGGCTGACACGACCCTGGTATCGTATGTACCAAAGAAAGGGGAAAATGTGGTGCTCATGAGTACACTGCACAGGGGCGGGCAACTCTGTGACCAGGAGCATCGAAAGCCTGAAATGATCATGGACTATAATGCCACAAAAGGAGGGGGGGACAACCTCGATAAGCTGGTGACTGCTTACAGCTGCAAAAGGAAGACCCTACAATGGCCTCTGGTGATATTTTATATACGTTGGATATCTCCGCATACAACGGCTTCATCATTCGGATGTCACTGAGCCCAGAGTGGAATAGGGGAAAGCTGCAGAAGAGGTGTCTCTTTCTTGAGGAATTGGGGAAAACATTGGTGAGACCTCAAATAAAAAGAAGGCAACATCTTCCAAGAACCCCAGTCTCTGCAGCCACATTGAGGAGGATTCAGGAGGAAGATGATGGTGCCACATCCTGCCAAATTGCAGAACCACCATCTGCAGAGCCTGAGGTAAGTGTTTGATGCTGTTGCAGTATAATAATTCATGTTTCTGAGAAAGAGGAGTGTTAGTAAAGATCCTTATCTTTTCATTATTCTAGATTGTGGCCAGCAACAAAAAGAAGCGCTGTGAAGGGTGTGGACCCAAGATGGACAGAAAAACACAATATACATGCACCCAGTGCAAGAAGTACATTTGCAATGCACACACCGTGAAACTCTGCACCTTTTGTATGGTATAGTCTGGTATGAAAATGGCCGTGTTCAATGGGGCTAATGTGTTGTTCAGACAGATGTTAGGTTAAATTTCTAATAAAATTCAAATAAAACAGTTTTGGAAAAACTTCCTTAATTTGTACATTTGTTGATTATTTTCTAGTTATGCCTGCTTTATGATGCATTTTCTTATTTTGTTGCATTTTAATTAAAAAAATAAACAAAAAACGAGTGACATTTCTATTCATGAATGTGATTTAACAAAGGTAAAGGGAACACATTTAAAACAAATACATTGTTCCTTATTGTTTTATTTTGACAGATGTTTAATGTGTGGTGTTGTGGTGCACTCATAAAAAATGATGAAAGCAATCAACAATGTCATTTTCATTTTATAGTACTTATTTGTTACTAGATTAACACCCTATTAGTGTGGAGCCAACACCTACAGAGTTATCAGCTAACTCCTGCTTGAGAGTTAGTAAGTGACACTGCATTAGTGATGAAAAAATGTAACACCAGGTAGGTGTCAAGTAAGTGTCAAATCCCAACTCTCCACAGAGTGAATACTAACTCCAAACACAGTGTTAAAATGCCAACTCTCTAAAAAGTGTTAAAATAACTTGTGGTGTGGACCCTTATAGACACTTTGAAAGTGTTGAAATTAACTCCAATGGAGTTATTTTGTGTTTGCTGATTTTGCTGTGTAGATATTGTTATCAAGATGTTGCTCCTCTGGGCTGGGATTGTTGGCGTGGCTGACTGTACTGTAAGTAACCTTTATTATTATTTTAAAAATAATATAAAGTCTAGATTAAGTAGTATTAGTGCATTTTTGTATTCTTTTAAGGTGTAGTAAACGTGTCTGTAAAATGATGCATTCATGCTTTTTATTTGTTTGCGTTTTCTTATTCCCCCAAATACACGTAGTGAATGTACTGTTCCTATCCCAACAAGATGCTGAAAAACTTGTTCATGGGTTTAATTCAAGTAAATTAGACAAACCACATCCCCTATCCTGTTACAGCTCTGCTGATATCGCTGCACAGCTACGGCCAGTTTAGATGGAAATGGAATTAAAACAAAACAAAAAAACTAAAATCCCTGTTTGTGATGTGTGCATATTTTTGTTATTCTGCATAGTAGCAGTAAACACACCTTCATTACATGTGTGTAAATCTCTTTTTTTATTCCAGGTCAATATCCACCTGGTGAGCGACAGCAAATACATTTTCCTAATATATAACATTCAGTTGTAATTCTAATGTTCGTAATTACTTCTACCATCAGCTGTGCTTTACCATGTGTCATACCTTCACCTCAGCCTCCCTTTACCTCAAGCTCACTTTTCACTGTCTCATCTCTTCATATTCATAGCAGCACCAAAGCCAGAAATTTCCAAAATTATATGAAATATACACAACCTTTGAATGGAAATGATGTACTCTTTGCATAAAAAAGTGTTTGTTTTAAAAAAAAATTCACTTACCTGGATACCCAGGTTCTGGAAAATTGTAGTAGTTGCCAAAGTAAAGCAAAGATTAACACCAGAAAAAAAACACAAAGTCATATCTAACTCCATTAACTACACACAAATAAATCATTTGAGGATACACACACACACATATGTATATATATAGCTTTTGTGTATGAAACATGCAATGTGCAATTTAAAAAAAAGTATGAAACTCAAACCTCCCTCACCACAATCAACCTCTTGCCAAATACTCGTCATTATTTAAGCCCTACAGTTATGCAGCAAATTTGCAAAAAGCTATTTTTATTCACAAGCAACATTCACTGTCAGTGCATGAAGTAGTGTGATGTTCATATAGTGCAAAGGAAAGAAGTTGTTACCTTTTAAAAATCTTAATTCATTTCATAATGGCTGATAATAGCAGCTTTGTCATGCACAGGAACAGGTAGGTTACTGGTGGTGATAGTAAGGAGAGGCAGTTTGAGCTGGATATGGATATAGATATATATATAATTTCAAGCTCAATAGGTCACGATTTTACAATGTTGGTAAACTAAGAATACATCAGCTCTGTCTAGTGTAATATGTAAACATGGCAGTCTGAAGTCTGTTTGTACTTTCATCAATACAATTATATCAGCAAATAAAATACATGGGTCCTTCTGGTCTCCATCTCACATTTCCTGTTTGAGGTGGGGACAGATGCTGCTGTAGATGACAGCAAAAGCAGAAGTTCAACCAAGAACAGCATTATAGATCACTGTGCATATTTTAAAATATAAATAAAAATGTGTTGATACCATTTCCATCATCAGTTCTGCTTATCGGTCCGATTCTTTATCAATTCTTGATCAATTCTTTGAGGAAAAAAAAATTGGCCTACACAGTTACATATCCAGTCTCTGTGCTACACTGTTAACTCTGGGAAAGTCATCACTGTCCAACATGCTGAGTGGGTGCAGAGTTGCAGATGTTAGACAGACTGAGCACCAAATTATTTTCTTCACCTCAGAGTTGGTTTAAGTTGTTTAATGCTGCATGCTGTGTGTGCTGCTCCGCTCTGCTATCATTAGCCTCTGAGTAAAAATGTAAAAAGTTCAAAGTTAACTTCACGTTTGTCACACAAAAGTAATTATTAAGTCACTAAATCAAACAATGTTTGCAACCGCTGGTGTTTTTGATGATGAGCTACAAGATAGCTGAAGATAACTTTAGCGTGTGCTGTAGACAGTCTGGAGACTGCACTGCTCTCACAGATGAGTTCCTCATTTTTTGCTTTGTGACCACCACACATCTGAGCATCAATAAGAGGAATTGATAGAACCGGTTCTAAACTGGAACCAGCTCTCAATTCCCATCATTATTCATGATGTTGAATAATTTAGCAAATCCCAGCAGGACCTTTAATAATATAAGGGCCTGATTTACTAAATGTTTGCGTGTGTAAAAACAAGCTGATCGACTAACGTGGTGCACTGAGGCTTGCATCTTTCAAATGTGCAAGATAATACGCCCTGTCCATTTAGTACGTTTGCCTTAATGAATATGCAATATGGGGCGTTTTTAACCCCAGTGTGCAAAATACAGGGAGAAGAAAATGCAAATATGTTATTGTGCTGACTGGGTTAGCATAACGTGTGCGCATGCGTTGGCGTTGGTAGTTGCCCGCCAGAAACGCTCCCACAAACCGTGATTTTACGCCAATTCTTTGATGATGTACTTTTAGTCATTGGTTGCTTTTAAGTGTATCTTTTAACTGGACCCGGATATTTTTATTTTACTAACAGCATTTACATGTCACAAATACTCTCCCATATGTAGTTTTTTCTGGTAATATTTGTTTTTGTTATAACTCAATATATTTGTTAACCTCTTCCACTAGAACCTGATCACATTTCATTTTGCGCTTGCAGCTTTTTGCTTGTCCAAACTCTCCATTAAGACACGCAAAACCCTCATTTAAATACTGCTGTCTCCACCCTGTTACACCTGTTTTCATTTAAGCAGTTATTCTTAGAAGATCACCGGCAAAACGTACGCTAACTAAATGCGCAATCTGTTGGACTGCACTCGCAAATTAGCAATCTTTATTTGGGATCTTAGTAAATCAGGCCCTATGTGTAATGATGGATATAAAGTCTAGAAATAGTAGGGGTGTCAACCACAAGTGTCTTCACGATACAATATTGATTCAGTGAACGATTTGATGTTTGCCGATATCACAAAGTCTGTCACGATAAGATTTCACAACATCACAGCTGATTCAACACAATCACTTCCATTCATATCAAATCAGAAAACTCTTCTAAAATATCATTTGACATTTTTATTTATTGGCCCAACCAGACATTTAAATGGAAAACAATATATTCTTTTAAATAAAAAATAGACCTCCTGTTCACTATAAAGTGCCACATTTTGATATAGAGCTTTCCTATAAAGAAAAAATTGACTGGTAGACACACACATCCAGAGTAAGAAAGCAGGAGCTGGACCAAATAACTAAATCTGTGAAAGCAAGAAAAAAGTCTACACACTGCAGGTAGACTGGGATACACCTGCATTGGGAGTTGCGGATTGTCAAGCACAGACCAGGTGGACTCAAATGCAGAGACAGGGACACAGGGATGAAGAGTTCTCAGTAGTTTAGTAGTCTCGGTCCAGAAGTCAAAAACCAGGAAATCCAAAACACAGGGCAGAAGTACAAAATCACTAGGCAAACTCAGGATCCAAAAGGCCAAACTGGTCGATACACTAGAATATATATCAAGATATGACCGCCGGAACTCTGACACGAAACTGACAAGACAATCTGGCCCAGAAAGGAAAGAGCCAGTGTTGCCAACTTGGCGACTTTCTCGCTAAATTTGGCGACTTTCCAAACCCTCTTAGCGACTTTTTTCCTCAAAAGCGACTAGCGACAAATCTAGCGACTTTTTCTGGTGTTAGAAAGTTTCACAGTCGCGCAGTAGACCCAGCTGCAGTCAGAGCAGAGAGGAGACCCACACCACTCCGCATCTAGACTGCAAATAAATTGCGCAATTCCACCCCGCATAACAGTCTTTTGATTAAATGTAATATTCTGACATTTAACAATACAGAACAAAATTGATTTAAAATTTAAAAAACAAACCAATAATCAACATAAGAATATTAATTAGTAGTTCTAAACATATTTAAGTTTTTTTTAATGTTATTCCTCTCTCCTACAGACAAAGACAAAAACTAAACCTACAAAAATACATTACAACACTACCGGGCCCTGACACGGATGTGCGCATCTACCACACAATGTCCACATTTTAGAAACAAAGAAAGCAGAAGTTATTATCCAAGTTCAACTAGTTCATTTCTGAGGAACATATACTGTTAGATTTGGACATTTTTCAGTAAATATCTTTTCCCACATTGTTTCAAATTTTCTTTGTGTTTCTTTAAATAACTAAACTATATGTCTTTGCTTATCAATACAATACTTCCAGATATCTTAGAAGTGGATCAGGATCAGAGTTGATTTATTGTACGGATGGAATTAAAGAAGATCTCTCATTAAGACTTTTAAAAACTGAACCAACCAAACCAGCATAATGCTGCTCTGTGTGCTTTTACACAGCATGCCAGTGTTTCAGATTCAGAGGTTTGAGGCTGAGCTGCAGGGTTGGGTGGAGGGGTGTGGGGAAGTGTATTTGTGCTGTTTAATGTAACCGCTGTGAAACAATCAGAAAATAACATTTTATTGATCTGATTCACTGGCTTTCTTACTGTCACTGCTCCCTCTTCATTCAATCTCTACCTCGCAAGACCACTTGCACAGCAATGTGTTTCAAGTTGCATGTAGATTTAAAGTGTTTAAAGTGTTTTTTATAAGCCTACAATGTTGTGAAATTGTCGTGCTTTCCCTCATCAGCACTTTTGGGGTTGTCAAGCACAGACCAGGTGGACTCAAATGCAGAGACAGGGACACAGGGATGAAGAGTTCTCAGTAGTTTAGTAGTCTCGGTCCAGAAGTCAAAAACCAGGAAATCCAAAACACAGGGCAGAAGTACAAAATCACTAGGCAAACTCAGGATCCAAAAGGCCAAACTGGTCGATACACTAGAATATATATCAAGATATGACCGCCGGAACTCTGACACGAAACTGACAAGACAATCTGGCCCAGAAAGGAAAGAGCCAGTGTTGCCAACTTGGCGACTTTCTCGCTAAATTTGGCGACTTTCCAAACCCTCTTAGCGACTTTTTTCCTCAAAAGCGACTAGCGACAAATCTAGCGACTTTTTCTGGTGTTAGAAAGTTTCACAGTCGCGCAGTAGACCCAGCTGCAGTCAGAGCAGAGAGGAGACCCACACCACTCCGCATCTAGACTGCAAATAAATTGCGCAATTCCACCCCGCATAACAGTCTTTTGATTAAATGTAATATTCTGACATTTAACAATACAGAACAAAATTGATTTAAAATTTAAAAAACAAACCAATAATCAACATAAGAATATTAATTAGTAGTTCTAAACATATTTAAGTTTTTTTT
The DNA here is from genome assembly GCF_963691925.1 of Scomber scombrus. NCBI lineage: Eukaryota > Metazoa > Chordata > Actinopteri > Scombriformes > Scombridae > Scomber > Scomber scombrus. The sequence goes on along the minus strand of NC_084977.1, from coordinate 22,692,601 downwards.
AATGTTATTCCTCTCTCCTACAGACAAAGACAAAAACTAAACCTACAAAAATACATTACAACACTACCGGGCCCTGACACGGATGTGCGCATCTACCACACAATGTCCACATTTTAGAAACAAAGAAAGCAGAAGTTATTATCCAAGTTCAACTAGTTCATTTCTGAGGAACATATACTGTTAGATTTGGACATTTTTCAGTAAATATCTTTTCCCACATTGTTTCAAATTTTCTTTGTGTTTCTTTAAATAACTAAACTATATGTCTTTGCTTATCAATACAATACTTCCAGATATCTTAGAAGTGGATCAGGATCAGAGTTGATTTATTGTACGGATGGAATTAAAGAAGATCTCTCATTAAGACTTTTAAAAACTGAACCAACCAAACCAGCATAATGCTGCTCTGTGTGCTTTTACACAGCATGCCAGTGTTTCAGATTCAGAGGTTTGAGGCTGAGCTGCAGGGTTGGGTGGAGGGGTGTGGGGAAGTGTATTTGTGCTGTTTAATGTAACCGCTGTGAAACAATCAGAAAATAACATTTTATTGATCTGATTCACTGGCTTTCTTACTGTCACTGCTCCCTCTTCATTCAATCTCTACCTCGCAAGACCACTTGCACAGCAATGTGTTTCAAGTTGCATGTAGATTTAAAGTGTTTAAAGTGTTTTTTATAAGCCTACAATGTTGTGAAATTGTCGTGCTTTCCCTCATCAGCACTTTTGGGGTTGTCAAGCACAGACCAGGTGGACTCAAATGCAGAGACAGGGACACAGGGATGAAGAGTTCTCAGTAGTTTAGTAGTCTCGGTCCAGAAGTCAAAAACCAGGAAATCCAAAACACAGGGCAGAAGTACAAAATCACTAGGCAAACTCAGGATCCAAAAGGCCAAACTGGTCGATACACTAGAATATATATCAAGATATGACCGCCGGAACTCTGACACGAAACTGACAAGACAATCTGGCCCAGAAAGGAAAGAGCCAGTGTTGCCAACTTGGCGACTTTCTCGCTAAATTTGGCGACTTTCCAAACCCTCTTAGCGACTTTTTTCCTCAAAAGCGACTAGCGACAAATCTAGCGACTTTTTCTGGTGTTAGAAAGTTTCACAGTCGCGCAGTAGACCCAGCTGCAGTCAGAGCAGAGAGGAGACCCACACCACTCCGCATCTAGACTGCAAATAAATTGCGCAATTCCACCCCGCATAACAGTCTTTTGATTAAATGTAATATTCTGACATTTAACAATACAGAACAAAATTGATTTAAAATTTAAAAAACAAACCAATAATCAACATAAGAATATTAATTAGTAGTTCTAAACATATTTAAGTTTTTTTTAATGTTATTCCTCTCTCCTACAGACAAAGACAAAAACTAAACCTACAAAAATACATTACAACACTACCGGGCCCTGACACGGATGTGCGCATCTACCACACAATGTCCACATTTTAGAAACAAAGAAAGCAGAAGTTATTATCCAAGTTCAACTAGTTCATTTCTGAGGAACATATACTGTTAGATTTGGACATTTTTCAGTAAATATCTTTTCCCACATTGTTTCAAATTTTCTTTGTGTTTCTTTAAATAACTAAACTATATGTCTTTGCTTATCAATACAATACTTCCAGATATCTTAGAAGTGGATCAGGATCAGAGTTGATTTATTGTACGGATGGAATTAAAGAAGATCTCTCATTAAGACTTTTAAAAACTGAACCAACCAAACCAGCATAATGCTGCTCTGTGTGCTTTTACACAGCATGCCAGTGTTTCAGATTCAGAGGTTTGAGGCTGAGCTGCAGGGTTGGGTGGAGGGGTGTGGGGAAGTGTATTTGTGCTGTTTAATGTAACCGCTGTGAAACAATCAGAAAATAACATTTTATTGATCTGATTCACTGGCTTTCTTACTGTCACTGCTCCCTCTTCATTCAATCTCTACCTCGCAAGACCACTTGCACAGCAATGTGTTTCAAGTTGCATGTAGATTTAAAGTGTTTAAAGTGTTTTTTATAAGCCTACAATGTTGTGAAATTGTCGTGCTTTCCCTCATCAGCACTTTTGGGGTTGCTTTTGCCCTATTTGAAAATCCTGATTTCCACTTTTTTGTGTGTTGCTTTTATCCAGTGTTAAGGGGATATGAATACCTGAGAGTGTGTGGTGTGTTGTAGTTTGGGTCCTTGTAGGCCACTGGACAGCACAGTTTCTTCAGCAGGTAGAAAGCTGGTTTGTCTGGGTCCGTGTGGCAGGCTGCTCGGATGTTTGACGCAGTCACCCTTCCTGCCTTCTGTTCAAACCACACGGCACATTTTGTCTGTGGTCTTGTCTCACTTTCTATAACACGGCACTACAATTGAAAAAGGTAGCAAGGTAGAGTAGCAAGTTAGTGATATGTGACATCTAAACAGTGATGTATTAACTTTTATTGACAAAAAATATTAGAAAAAAAGTGACTATTGAATTCTGTGGAGAATGTTTTCTGCACTTGAACTATCATAGTTACTGCCTGAGACATTCCTGACATCCATATCTTCAATCACATTTACTGACTGATGTAAAATTGTACCGTTTCTTCTGTTATGCTTAAACCTGTAAACACCTCTTCATTCTTTGCCTGCAGTTCTTTGTGTGACCGTGACCTGTACTGGGGCTTGTACATCTGGCTTAGGGGTGCTGGGATGTTCAGTTGCACTGCTCGAGGTATATACCTCTTTGCATGGACAACAGACAAAATTGAGCTTTGTCCCAGATGAATTGTGCATTCATCTGGGGTTGGATGTGGAATCTTGACAGGGGGGAGACCACCACAGCCATCAGCAGATCTCTTTCTGTGGGCCTTTGTGAAAGCTATCTGGCTGCCTTCTGCATACCCTACTGTCCTTATGGCTGCCATACTAGGCTCGTTCCAGCTACAGGCCTTATCAGTGCATGCAGTGCCACTCAGTTTGTTCACAGCTGCTAGCAAAGCGTAGAGTATGGCACCTACATGTGAACACACTTCCCCTAAACCAGCCATACAGGTACAGTGGCCAAATCGCACCAATCCCTCTTTCTCCACAGCAACCCAAGCTGTCAACTGTGGGTCATTTAAACTGTAGGAATGGTTTACCTGACATTTGGGAGGGAGAACGTTTTGATTAGATTTATGTTACAAGGGACCGTGTCAACCTAACCAAAATATTCATGCATTGTCACTACTGCCCTAGAATGCTGACTGAAGAAGTGAACTGACACTAACAACCCATATCAACGTTAGCTAACGCTAATTAGCACTCACCTTTGCTTTGACAATGAAGAATTTCTTGTCCTTCACCTCCCAAACGGCAGCATTATTGACCCATCCAGATTGAAAATACATATAACTGTCCATAATTTTGTATGCTCTCATCCTGGCGGCCGTGTAAGGGGATGGATTCTCCACAAGATAAATGTAAACTTCGCCGAATTGGAGGTCTGGCAGGGACTTGGCTGTTTTTAACGGCTGAAATACGGTGGCGGGTGCCGTGTATGGGTCGCAAGTGCCCAAAACTTGCAGTTTAAACATATATCTGGTCTTTTCTTCTTTGGAGAGATGATCTAAATATTCATGGCGTGAAACCGTTTGGAAATTGACAGGTTTGCGTTGTTGTTCTCCAGCATTTTCAGTGTTAGCCGCCATCTCGGAGCAGGCTTTTTGCCCTCCAGGGGTCAGCGCGAGTCACGTGACTGAAAACTATGAAAGGAGCCATCGATGAGATCAGAAGTGTGAGCAACATCTGGGTAATTTTTTTTTTTTTACAGCGGGAAGCATAGTTTTTGGTTTCATGTGTCACTGAAAAACTTTCATAGGACTGAGTGGGTGCCATCTTTGAGTCTGTAATCTAATGCCTTTAAAGTAAGGTGACCAGATTTCTGAAATGAAAATCGGGGACATTTTCAATGCAGTGGTGAAAAATCATTAAATATTATCATTATGAAATAAAAAATGGGTACTTTTCATGTATTTTAACCAGCTTTTACTACACAAAAGGACCAGGTTAATAAATCAAAATATCAGCACCCACAAATATCATGTATCAGTAGCGCACAGCAGTGTCAAAAACACAAATATAGAATAATACATGAGAAAAAACATCTCTCTTCCAAAGTTAAGTGTCATGTGCAAAGACAGCTGCCAGACCAGTAGCTAGTAAATATCATCAAGATGTAATTAATAATAATTACCAAGTCAAAACATGTAAAAAGATGTAAGTGGATCACATAATGTGTGCCACTGGAACTGTGGGCCTGGCCCAAATAGTACAAAAAAGTCACAACAAGAAAATACATCTCTAGTAAGAAGGCTGTACACAAAAGGTTGCAATCAAACAAAGAACAAATGGGTGACATCACCAACCATCCATCCACTGAGGAAGACAAAAATATCTTAGTCTTGTTAGCTTGAGTTAGGATGGATTTTTTGGTCAAAAGTTTCTACTCACAACTGAACTGATATTTATGACACAAAAGGTGACAATCAAAAAAATGGGTGACATTACCGTGATACCCTCATTCATCCACCTCTGCCTCAGGAGCCTGGGTAGAATAAGAGCAGAGGAGAACATGAGAAAAACTGCAAGAACAGAGCCAATAGTAATAGTTTACTACTGTATTAAAATCAAAACCTACATTTATAAAGTGCACCCACAAAAGTCACTCATCACTCTGTTATTTACTTTTTTATTTCTGCCTTTCCACACTGTTCTCCTGCTCTTTTCCTCTTCTCTCCTTCACTCTGTTGTTTACTTCTTTATTTCTGCCTTTCCACGCTGTTCTCCTGCTCTTTTCCTCTTCTCTCCTTCACTCTCCTCACTATCAGTCTCTCCTATACTTGTCTTCTCCCTAATCTACAACAGAGCAACATAGAGATAATATTGTAATCTCATGGTAATCTAATATAACAAGTTACACCTTTACTAACAACAGTGACATACAAAACAGTGACTCAGGGCATCAGCTGATCAGATGGTCTGCATATAGAACTACTACAGTCAACCATTGACTTATTATTAATTAATTAATTATTTTTAACAGTCTCATTGTCATAATGTTAACGTTCACTGACTTTTATAAAGTTACGTTAGGTCTTCAATTCAGATAAATAATCATACTTACTTTAACGTTACATTGCTTCACATAAACACAGACACACACACACACAGCCAAGTCTACTGCCAATTCACACAAAATAAATAAGTTCATACAAAACATACCATTTATCGCGGCCGCTGGTCTTCTTTTCTCTCCTTTTTGCCACCTCTAGATGTTGTTGTTGACGCTGCTGCGCCTGGTCGTACGTCCTGATAACGTCTGTACGTCATACGTCTTATCTGGCTATGCGTTAGATGGCTACCGTAATAACTGGTGTTTGGGTCTGCGCTAGGGTGACCAGACGTCCCCGATTTCTGGGGACAGTCCCCGTTTTGGGTGACCTGTCCCCGGTCAAAGCTGTCCCCAAAATTGTCCCCGATTTTGACACTGAATGGGTGAAAAATGCGCGCAGACTCAAACACCAGTTATTACGGTAGCCATTTAACGCATCGCCAGAGAAGACGTCCTATGACGTACAGACGTTATCAGGACGTACGACCAGACGCAGCAGCGTCAACAACAACAATCTAGAGGCGGGAAAAAGGAAAGAAAAGTAGACCAGCGATCATAAATGGTATGTTGTGTATGAACTTATTTATTTTGTGTGAATTGGCAGTAGACTTGGCTGTGTGTGTGTTTGTGTGTGTGTGAGAAGTGATGTAACGTTAAAGAAAGTTGTTTATCTGAATTGAAGACCTAACGTAACGTTATAAAAGTCAGTGAACGTTAACATTATGACAATGTTTTCATATCTGTCATTAGTGACGCTGTAAATCAAATTGGTTCTGTATTGTTAAATGTCAGAATATTACATTTAATCAAAATACTGTTATGCGGACTGGAATTGCGCAATTTATTTGCAGTCTGGATGCGGAGTGGTTTGGGTCTCCTCTCTGCTCTGAATGCAGCTGGGTCTGCTGCGCGAGGCTACTGTGAACCTGACTGCCTGTGAGTGCTTTGGGAAGGGGGAGGGGCTCACAGCAGCACCCGCTGCTCGTTGAGTAACTGCAGAGCTATACGTCCTTTCACTTCAGTCTCAATAACACCAGAAAAAGTCGCTAGATTTGTCGCTAGTCGCTTTTGAGGAAAAAAGTCGCTAAGAGGGTTTGGAAAGTCGCCAGATTTAGTGAGAAAGTCGCCAAGTTGGCAACACTGAGCATGAGATTACCAGGTGATGACATTGTATGTGGCTCTGTTTTGGAAGAGGGGGAGGTGGAAGACTGCTTTGGTAGCATATGATTTTCCTGTATGCATAGGGACATGAGACTCTGTTAAAATAATAAATAAATTAATAACAAGTCAATGGTTGATAGTTGCGTGTGTTAGGCTAACTTCTGTATTTTGTGTCGGGCTGTGTGGGTAACTAATGACTGTAGTAGTAATAAATGCAGACCATCTGATTAGCTGATGCCCTTGATGCCCTGAGTCATGTATAATATTAATATACTCATATGTTTTGACTTGGTAATTATTATGAATTACATCTTGATGATATGTACTAGCTACTGGTCTGGCAGCTGTCTTTGCACATGACACTTAACTTTGGAAGAGAGATGTTTTTTCTAAAGTATTCTACATTTGTGTTTTTGACACTGCTGTGCGCTACTGATACATGATATTTGTGGGTGCTGTTATTTTGATTTATTAACCAGGTCCTTTTGTGTAATAAAAGCTGGTTAAAATAATACATGAAAAAGTACTTGTCCCCATTTTTTATTTCATAATGATAATATTTAATGATTTTTGAAAATGTCCCCGATTTTCATTTCAGAAATCTGGTCACCTTAGTCTGCGCACATTTTTCCCCCATTCAGTGTCAAAATCGGGGACATTTTCGGGGACAGCTTTGACCGGGGACAGGTCACCCAAAACAGGGACTGTCCCCGGAATGCGGGGACGTCTGGTCACCCTACTTTAAAGTCTGTTTGACATACCACAGAAAAGCGTGTTGTTAACCACCCTGCCAAATTTGAATGATTAAAAAAATCGCCAAATACATGAAATTAGGCTTCAAAGTTGCTTAAAAATCAGCCTATTTCTCTTCTCCCAAACGCTGTGGGAGTGCCCGCCAAGTTTGCTGAAACCCCGCCCCCTACCAAGTGTCACCTGTCAATCAAAGTCACCACCTCTACCAGAGGCATGGACACTACGTCTGAGAGCTTTCTGCCGCTAGCTCGGCGGCTAGCTCAGCGGCTAACTCAGCTAACTGTATACTGTAGTAGTAGTGTGCGCTGAATGTATTCATACCACTACAGCAGCAGGGGCGGGTTTATGCGCGGCAGTGATTTTCAGACCCGCCCACTACATCCTGAACACAGAAATCTTGAAACACAGTTTGTGAAGCTTAGCCCAACAATTCAAATCAAAATGGTTGAAATGCTTTTTACACATTTTTTAGAAATACATTTATGACCTATTTTATGTGTTTAGAAGACAATGTCTGAATTCACTTTACATGGTCTTTAATACATCCATGATCACACATTTGTTAACTAATTCAAGGATGGATTATTGCAATTCATTATTATCATGTTGCTCTAGCAAGTCTCAATAGACTCTCCAGCTCGTCCAGAATGCAGCTGCACATGTACTGACAAAAAGTAGGAATAGAGAGCATATTTCTCCCATTTTAGCTAGCTACGGCCATGTTTGTGACCTAATAATGCGTGGAAAAAGTCTGTGATTTAATTCCTTGTGTTTTCCAGGTGATAGTCAGAGTCCTGGAGGGCTGCGAGGGCTTCAGCAGGCACTCTGCTGATTTTAAAGATTTTTAAGAAAATGTAATTAAAAAATATTATGCAGATAGGATGCAGAAAAAGTACCACTGGCTTTGTTTGTTCTAAAACTAAAAGGGAACTTCACCACGAGATGTTGACACATGACTTGCTGTATATGGTTGACCATTGTGGTTGTGCACTTGTTGCTACATCTACATGCTTTTTATGATCTGAGTCCCCCACTCAAACCTACATTTGCACGCTGTAACTGTTGGATATGGCGGGTCTCTATCGTATTAAGATCCTGCTCCTCTGGGCTGGGATCTTTGGTGTGGCTGACTGTAAGTAACCTTTATTATTATTTTAAATAAAATATAAGGTCTGCATGAAGTAGTGTTAGTAACAAAACAGATGTAAAAGTGAAAGACAAATGCAATCCATGTACACCTTGGTGACTGTTGAAGACTCATCAGCCTTTAATAAATGCGCTGACCCATTAAATCTGAAGTCATGAGCCTGGACATTATTCTAGACTCAGACTTTTTAAAATCACACATAAAGAGGGGGACCACAGCAGTTTTCTTTCATTGAAGAAATATTGCAAAAGGGTACGGTTGCTCCAATCACAACAAGATGCTAAATAACTTGTTCATGGCTTTATTTCAAGTACATTAGACTATTTTCACCGGTGTTCTGAAACAATCCACTGATGAACTACGATTAATTCAGAGCTCTGCTGACAGGCTTTCAACTAGAACAAGAAAAAGAAAGCATATCACCCAAGATTTATGAAACCGGCGCTGGGTCCCAGTGTCTTTTAGGATTGATTTCAAAGTTATTTTACTTGTTTACAAGACTCTTAATGGTGTGGGACCAGTTTACATTACTACTTCTTGGTCGTTTTTTAATCTTTCTTGGCTTCTTAAATCCTCTGCTGCAGGTTATTAAAAATGTTTTTGAATAATTGAAAACGTACTTATTCAACATGACTTTTAACTAACCTTTGTTTCATTCTTCTTCTTTTTTTGGGACGTATTTTATTATTCTCACCTTCTTTTGTTTTATTTCTATCTTTCACTTATTCTATTGTTTTTAGTGCACTTGTTCTTGCTGCCTGTTTAGGTTTATTACTCATTTGTTATGAATAGTATTATTCATTATAATTACACTTTAATTTGCCTGTTTTTATTTATTCTTCATCTTTATTGGAAAGTAATTTTATCTACATCCCCTCCATTACAATGTTGCTATATAAATGAGGCTACTAGTACTTATTATTATGATTATGATGATGATTATTATTTTCATTAGTATTAGTAGTAGTTGTAGTAGTAGTAGTAGTAATATTCTGTTATTGAACATTCTTAAAATTCATGAAAGAACCAAACCAGTTTATCTAAAAAAATACTTTTTTTTAAATCCAAAATACATCGGACTAAACCTGCAAAAGTAAATATAGTTAAACATTTTACCAGATATATTGTATTGCATTGTATTTGTGATGTTTATATTGTTATATTCTAATTACTCAATTCATCCGTAGTTTCAACTACTTTATATAGTCCAGTGGTTCCCAACCTAAATTATCCCGACCAAATTACTACGTAGTAAACAGGTCAAAACTACAGTATATTCAATGATATATAATAAACATGTAATGTGCAGTTTTGTTTGAAAAGAAAATGTTGGCTAAGCAGTTTGAAAGTCAAAGCTCTCCCACCACAATCAACCTCTTATTAAATATTAATCACTATCTAGTCACTACATTCATGCAACTAATTGTCAAAAGCTATTTTCATTCACTTGTAACATTCAGCACCAATGCATGAAGTAGTGTGATGTTCATATAGTGCAAAGAATGGAAATGATGTTTTAATAAAACAAAACAAAGAACCTACAAAAAATCCCGATTTGTGATGTGTGTACATTTATATAATTCTGCATAGTTGTAGTTATCACATCTTCATTCATAATAAATGACAACCTGTCATTAAATGGGTATCATATTTAATGGGGATATTGTGTTCTATGTGCATTACAGAAGTAAGTTTTGTCATGTTTTTTTTTTTGTTTTTTTTGAAGCAGTGGCCTCTATTTTAATGACCCTTCAAAATTAGAAAGTAAACTACACACGATAACATGACAATTAGCTACATGATATACTAGTGATAAAGGGGGAAAAAAGTCAATTTACAATATTTCCGTACTAATATGCTTTTCAAATAATCTTTTTATTGTAGTCTTACTGTCATTTTTTATTTTGACACATTCACAAAAGTCTATTGTTTTCTTCTTTGCGCTCATTTCAGAAGCTTTTGTTTTGCCAAAGCATTATGAAGCTTGTATCACAATCTTTCCTGTACACTTATGCTCTTAAAAACTCAGCATGCTTGTTTACTGAGCGCCAACCACATCCCCTTTCCTGTACCTCTCACACCTCCGCTGATAACTACAGCCAGTTTAAATAGAAATGGATGTTTTAATAAAACAAAACAACGAACCTACAAAAACACCTGTTTGTGATGTGTGTATATTTATGTTATTGTGCATAGTAGTAGTAAACATACCTTCATTACATGTGTGTAAATCTCTTCCTTTTCTTTTTTAATACTAGTTCAAGATCAACCAGGTGAGTGACAAATACATTTCCTAATATATGACATGACAATATTACTGCATATAAGATCGAATCAAGTGAAAATACATACTTGTGTACTTCAGTGGTGGTAATAGGAGTATTATTCGGTGAAAGATCAGAAGGTATTTCACCATGTGTATACAATCTATAAATCTGCACTTCTGTTTGTGAAGCCATGAGCGTAACAGAAACTCCCTTTTTCCATTGAACACAGACTCATCACTGGCTTTGATTAACTGATATAAGTCTCTTTCAGTTTACCCCAGAACGTCTTCACACAGTAAACCTTAAACTTAGGCGTAACAAACTTAATGCTGTGGAACCTACTAACTATTGACCTCAGATTCATCACCTATGTAATATAAGATGGAAAACAAAACCCTCTTGACCATAATAATAAAAAAATGTATAGTTAGTTAATTTTTTATAGCGTATAATCTCAAAATGTCATTAGTTAATCAGCATTAATTGCATTTTTGATCACGTTTCTAGTATTTTTCATTTCACAACATGTTAATAACAAATGTATCTTGATCGGGAATCAAATCAATGCAAATAATGTTACTTCATGAACTTTAAGTGCAATGAGCCTGAAGTAACACAATGTCTACTGTACTTAAAAAATATAACTTGCATTAAACAGAAAAGACATATTACAACAACAGTGCGGTCTTGAGTTAGGAGACAACTTCAAAGTGCTTATCCTGTGAAATAAATTAAAGTTCAGTTTGTCACCATGAGAAGCAAACTGCTCTATAAAAGTGATGTCGCAGAGTCATTGTGATATTGTGTCTGTGCGCATTTTTGGTTTTCTTTGAATACAGATGTTGTTTCAACTCTCTCACCTGCATGCACTACCATACATTTAAACTCGTCTCCAGTAGTCAGCTCACCTTTCACCTCCTCAACTCCACACACCACAGCAACTCCTGCCGTGCCTTCACACACGCTAACAACCCACAAACATTCACTCATCGTGTCAATACCTTTCTCAAATGCCTCAACTCAGACATCATTAAACTACTGCATCTCGTAATCTGGCTGGTATTCAACCTCAGTTTTGCCACATTAGCGTTGCATATGTCATGATATTTTCCTGATATAGAATTTAGGCTTCATGTCAGTTAAGGATGTTGCAAAATAGAGAAATTCTGCCAGAATGTGACCTCCATGCTCTCTGTTCTTATATGGGATTGTTATAAGATGTGTTGTGAAAAAATATTCCGTAATCTAAAGGTAAATGGTTTACCTATAAAGTGTTTTAAATGACTGGAGTTGTTTAATGATTTGTTAATGGGTTTTTTGTATTTTTTATCCTTTTCTAATTTCATTTGAATGTGTGCTCCATCCCCACCAGGCCCTCCACCATGTGAGTATCAGTTTAAAAGATAATCTAATGTTTTTTAATGTTTCTCTCTTACTTTACAATGAATATGTTGAAAGTAGAGTAAACAAAATGATTCTCAGCATACACAGTATATCTGTATTGTTAAATGCATGTTATGTAGACCTTCTTTCATTAAGTTTTATATATGTGCTTTTTTTCTCTATTACAGCTGAATTTTTAAGTTCAATTCAAATACGTCAGACTAATCCTAAGGAACTTCCTGCAAACATAGAAGATAACTTACATCAGCTTTACCCAAGATGCACCAATCTCACCATTGATTACATCTGTTCTGGTAAGTGATGAGACTGAAAGAAGAGAGACTTTGTTTTTCAGCAACATTTTAATTTACATGGAAAAAAAGATCATTCAAATCTGCATTTCTATTGTTTTATATTAATAGTGTAGTAAAAGAGATGAAGATGTAGAGTGAAGTAATTTATGTAGGGGTAGAAATATAATTGATATATTTTCCTATTAACTATATTGACATAAATTGTGTCTTCCTGTATTAGAGGAAGGTGGTGGAGAGTTTTTGCTTTGTGAATCAGTTTTGAAAATAAAATTATTTTTTTGCTTTTAATGTCTAAATTTAAACTTTTTATAATTGATTTTTAACTTCTGAGGTAAAATATTAGTTGATGTTGAAATGTTGTGATCCTTCTGTCTCCTCAGGTTCTGGCAATAACTTCAAGAATTTGTCTGAGCTGGAGCCTTTCACAGACTACAACTGTACTGGTCAGATCAAGGAAAACAATGACACCATAAAAAACACGACTGCTATCCATGTCAGGGTTGACTGTGGTATGTTGATGAAATAATAACTTGTAATCTGAGATACTAATGATCAGAATAGTCGGCTCAGTGTTAAATATGTGTGATGTGTTTCAACAGATCTTCAAATTGAAAAGGTTGAACAAAATTCAACCAATACCTCCATTAATTTGAAATGGACAACAACCAGTCTGAACTGTGAAAAGGTCCTTCCTGAACTTGAGAATCTTTCATACGACTGCAGATGTCATCCTGAATATGAACAACGTAAGAATTTTCTTTTTTTTAAATTGTTTACATTTTAGACCAATGTACATCTTGTAGTTTTGTATTTTAACTTGCGCTCACATGACACACGAAACATACATTGTAGACATTTGAAACTTCCAGTGGCCTCTGGTATATCATTTTTCTTCTGTAATCACATTTTAGCACATTAGGGAAAGTAGATATAAATAAACTGAGATGAAACAAGTCACACTTTGGTGTAAAATATTAATCAAATTTCCACTAAATATGATACAGAAATAACACTGAAATGTCTTTAATTATGAGCTTATTTACCATTTTTCCATAGAAGAACATGCTGAGAAATTGTGATAAAAATTGTGATGTAAAAATATTGTACTGATTATTAGCTGGTTATTTATTTGATACAGTTTTTAAAAGTGTGATATAGGTAAATTTTCTGTCAGCCATGTAGTACATAGTGAATACAAAAATGTTACACTAAAGGATCTACAGTCACAGTGACACATTAATGATTTTGATATCTATGTTCTTGTCAGTTAATGAATAACTTCCCAAATGTTTCTTAACTTTAGGTTCAGTCTTTTCACATCTCTTTATATGTTCCTGTTGTTATTAAATCAAATACCAAAAACATCTAATGAAAACTAAACTGTTACAGTCACAGTTAACAAACAGCCACGAGGAGGAACATGTGAAGTTTCTGGACTGACACCATTCACCGACTATACCTGTACAGTCCAACCCACCTACAACAACAAGGATGTGCCCCAACCAACTGAAGTTAAACAGAAAACTGGTGTTGGAGGTGAGTAAACAGCAAACTGTCTTTGGAAAATATCAATTAACACTTATGAAGTTGTATATAATTCAAAAGGAGTTAAAAGGCGATTTATAATATAATGTACATAGTTGAATATTATGTCAAGATAACCATGAGCCAGTAAAAGTAACAGGTTTATTAACAGCACTGAAACTGTGAATATTTGGGGAGAAAACTGGTGTCACATAGAAAACACATATTTTACTACAGCTCCATTAAATTATGCTTAATATGGTTTCTAAATTTATCATGGCAATTTTGGGCATTGACTCAACACATGATTTGCTGTAATGAATGGTTAAGTTATTATTTAAGAACATTATTATAATCATAATTATAAAGGCAATTAATTCTACTCTATCATTACAATAATGATAATTAGGAATTTTGTATTTGTTCTCTAATTTTATTAAATGGTGATAAATAGTGATAGTTAGACAACATTTCATTCCCTGATAACAATATCAATACTATTGATAATACCAACATATAATAGACTGTATATTATATAAGAAAATGCCAATGCCATCCAAACCATTACAATTAACTTCATAGTGTAAGTCTGATCATAACTGAAATAAGAGACAGTTTTTTCTCAGTGGCTCAGTGGGCAGAAATCTACAAGCTTTAGTTAGCCCTGAGCTTTTAATAAATGAAGTACATCTGCTGTGGAGTACAAACTCTGGTTCAGGGTCTAAGGATAGAGGACTTTATGTTGCTGTACTGACTGTTGAGCCCCTTCAGGGAAATCTTTGATATTGGGTCATACAAATAAATGGACTTGATTTGAAATTGACACTGTAGTAATAATAAACATTCACATTTTAAATTATAATCGAATAATAATAATAAAACAATTATTATTACTTTTTCTCAATTTTTAAACTTCTGCCCTCTGACAGCCTCATGTTAAGATTCACCTTCTTCACGTTTGACATTCAGTCAGTCGGACAAATGACGACCTGTGACTGTGACAGTCCAACAACCCCACTGAGTATCAGACACTCTGATTAACCATACTCCTCACACAGCTCCAGTCAACACATAACAGCTGTGTGGGATAAATGAAATAAGAAAAAGTTAAATTTTTAAAGTAATTTTAAAATTAAAATTCCGTTATTTATCATTTAAAGAAAGAATAAGGAAATACTGATGCTCATGACAATCAATACAGTAACAATAATGACTTTATTCAGTGTTAAAACAGCTGGTATTTTAACTCAACAATCACTTTAACTGTGAATAAGCATAAAGGGTTGCATCTGAAGGATTTTTTTTCACTCTCTTACAGTACCAGACGATGTTGGCACGTTGAAGCCAAGTTTCCCAGAGCATAACGTGATCAAAGTAACCTGTCCTACTGTGAAAAATTTCTTTGGGCCTAAAACCATACACATTGCAAATCTTACTTATGGTGGGGTCATTCAGAGATCACAAAACAATAGCAAAAAATGTGAATTTGAATTCAAAGATCTAAGCTACTCTACGTATTATGTAGTGGAGGTTTGTATGATTCTACTTTTTGATTTAACAATGTTATTCAGTTTATTCCTCATACTTATATGAGTCACATAGTTCCTAAGTTAAAGGGTTGTTCTGTCTTTTCAGGTGGTCGCTTTCAACGGACACTTTTCCAGCAAAACCGTCAGCAGTAAAACAGTTAGCACTCTCTGTATGTGTGGTCTTAATTCATTTCACAAGTTGCTCACAGTAAACATTTCATCCAGATATACCTTACATGTTGTTATCGTTGGTATTAACGCTATTTCTTTGATTTTATTGTTTTTTGGCATCATAACCATCATTCTGCAGACAATGACAAAGCTGTTATTAGTTTTCTGGTATTCTTCATCATATGTGTGGTGATGGTTCCGGTGTTCTACAAGATAAAGATCTACATGAAGAAAAGCAGAAGCTCCCAGTAAGGATATTTATTGATCTTATCTCCTGCATCAGTTTGATGCCACGTTGCATTTGGTCACTTTTACAGTTATGAGTTTTCATTTCCTGTACAGTAGTTATTGCTGTTTAAGCTGAAATAAATTCCTTGATCACATTTATAACAACATTTTCACAACGTTTTTTCTCCACAGGGATGTGAATGAAGCTGTGACGCTTGAGTCAACAGCAAGTGAGTAAACTTAAGCTGTTCTGTTCTTCCTTCATTAGTCTTAGAATATGTAGCAAACAGCAATTACTACAAATGATTGATGTTTTTTTCTTTTAGCTGTCAGGTTATTAGATCACTTGTTAATGGTAGAAAGATCATTAATTAGTAATAATGTATTGTTTATTGTATTACAGTAACTTTTAATATATAACGCAGTTTTAAAGTCACTTCGACAACAACTTTTTTCATAGTCTGAAGTGCGTTGCAGTTTGATGAGTACCCACTAAGTTGTAGTATTTCCTTTTTTTCTTATTCTCTATTGTAGTTTATGCTAATGTACCCCAATGGCAGCATAACGAAAATCAATGAACGCAGGCCTGACGGAGCTGCCAATCAAATCATCATTTTTCTGAGCCTTTTAAAATGTGAACAGTGGCACTCAGAATTGATAATGGCTTTCTTAACTCTGTTCTGCTTGCTTTAACTGATTGTGTTTTTTGTTCTCAATTCATTTGCTTATACAGATACTTTTGTTTTAATGCACACTTTTAAATCTTCCTGTATAGCATGGATTATATTATTATTATTGTAACTTGTGTTTTAGTGTTCTATTGTGATAATATTGTCCATTAATATTCCAATGACAAGTTTTACACATGCCAATCAACACCAGCTAAACAAAAGTAAAGCAGCAGCACGTAGATTTCACCTCCAGGAAATGAATGTTACAAGTAGAGTTTGCAGTTGTATGTTGTGGTGTATGATATATCCTATTATGTTTTTAAACAGATGCCATTTTTTGTATGTGTGTTTTTGAGCAACGTATAACATTTTTGTATTTTCAATTACTCTTATTAAACATTATAATAAAAATCAAATTGTAAACATACAATTTTATAGTGACTTGTTCAGAGCTCACTATTCTAACAATAAACAATAAAGATTTTTATGTTTCCCCCCAATGACACTGAAGCTTGTAGTTCAAATATTACAAGATCCTTTTTAGTTCTCCTTCACCTATAAATCAGAAGTCCTGCATTTACCCCCAAAACTGGAGAAAACTGTGATTATTCTTTATATTCACTGGTGTCTCCATAATTAACAGTTATACAGTCGTTTTTTTTAACGGTGCTTAGGGTTAGGGTTAGGAAAGATAAGGAAATATTTGATGAGGTATTTGTGTTCAGATAGACATCTCTAGTATGTGTCAATTTAAGTGTTCTTATTATCAGTCTGGATTATGTTCTCAGTAGAAAAGTGACAGCATACCCTGGTAGCGTACTGGTTAACATGCACGCTACAAAACCGCAACAACTGTGGTTCGATTCTAGCAGCAGACCTTTGATACATGTCACCTCCACATCTCTCTCCCGTTTGTTTCCTGTCTGCTCTCAACTGATGCGACTATAAAGGCTTAAAAATGGCCCTAAAATATTATTTAAAAGAAATGAGTTACGGAAAATGGAAGTTCTACAGAGATACTGTCGTATGCCCAAACAAAAGACAACTGGCCTGAAACAGCTGTCATGGTTTCTTTGTATTGATCGGGATTGGTTTCTGGTGTGTTACCATGTGAGTGTGTGCACACATTTTGTGACTGTTTGAATATTTGGACGAGGCAACTGGAAGTTAGCCGACTCGACCAGGGGAAGTCTGGTCTGCTGGATTATGGACCCAACAATTAGATCAGAAGTTTGAGACACAGCTGGGTAATTTCTTTAAAGCTGGAAGCCTGGTTTTTGGTTTCATGTGCCACTGAACAACTTTCATAGTACTGAGGCTTTAGCTATCAGGTTCTTCTCATGTGGAACCATCTTCCAGTTTTGGTCCAGAGGTCAGACTCTGGTGCTATATAAATAATAAATTAAAAAACATTTTTTAAAGATAACAGCAACATGGCAGGAGACATTCACAATTGTCAATCATAGTAAATCAATGGTATACAGGTAGTCACGTGACAACTTGTGACTGTAGTGAGCAATAAAGTGGAGCACAGGGCACTGAATAAACACTGTTGAAAGACTGTGTAATATGTTTACTGTCATACAAGAGAAAACGTCCCTTTTTCTGCAACATGACAGCTGCTCACCTGCTATTCTTCATTGCAGAGTTGGTCTGGACAATTACAAAGCTAGTTACCAGCTACGAGCCAGGGTGAAGGAAAGGAAAGGGCCTAGTTCCAGAGGTCTCCTAACTGTGGATTGGACCCACATATCTGGAAAGGTCAATATTCATGTTTGTCAAAAGTTGTTACTCAAGTTTATGTATCAAAATCTGAATACAAGTCTATTTGTAACCTAATAATGTGTGGAAAAAGTCTGTGATTTAGTTCTTGGAGAGCTGCAAGGTCTTCAGCAGGTTCTCTACAGAAAAGGCCATGCAATTTAGGTAAAAGATTGTATTAAAATCTGTAATTAAAAGACTTGGTGAGTGACTTTTTTAAAAATGTTTGGGATGAAATGGAACGATTGTGAGCTCAGCATATCACCCCACGTCAGGGAGAGCAAATCATTGCTGCCAGGTCTCAAAATCTGATGGGAAGGTTTAAACCACAGGTGTGGAGGCTGGTATAGCAGAAGATGAAACATTGTCTTGATTAAACGAAAAAAATGTTTAATGATTTTTAAGTAAATCTTAAAAAAACATTTAATTATAAGATTAAAAATTAATTAAATGACAGGGATGCTGAAAAAGTATTCCTGGATTTGTTTGTTCTAAAACTGAAAAGGCGACTTCACCACGAGAGATGACTTCTAACAGTTGTAATGTGAGTAATTTATTTAAATAATGTTTGCTTGGGAAGATAGTAATTTTGTGTTCAAAGAAAGAAATGTTCACACATGACTTGCTGTTTATAGTTGATCACTGTGGTTGTGCACTTGTTGCTGCATCTACATGCTTTTTATAATCTGAGTCCCCCACCCAAACCTACATTCACATGCTGTAACTGTATCAAGATCCTGCTCCTCTGGGCTGAGATCGTTGGCGATTTATATTGCAAAAGGGTACACTACCATATGAGAGATGCAAACTCTGTGAACATTTTTAAATGATAATTTAAAAAACTTTAAAAAAAATGTTATTACATATTTTATTGTTCTTATACCTTCCATTGATTTATTTCTATCTTTCACTTATTGTATTGTTCTTAGTGCACCTGTTCTTGCTGCCTGTTGAGGTTTACTATTTATTTGATTTACAGTATTTTCACTTTATTACACTTAATTACTCTTTAATTTGCCTCTTTTTATTTATTTTCTTGTTCCTTCAAGTAATTTGAGCTACATCCCTTGCGTGAAAGTTGTTTTTTTTCTTTTTAACAAAATACATTGGACTAAACTTGCAAAAGTAAACATAGTTAAAAATGTTACCTGATATATTGTATTGCATTGGAATGTAACATGATACACATCAGAAATACAATTAAACAATTTATCCGTAGTTTCAACTACTTTATATAGTCCAGTGGTTCCCAACCTAAGGTAACCTGACTAAATTACTACGTAGTAAACAGGTCAAAACTACAGTATATTGAATAATATATAATAAAAATGTAATGTGCAGTTTTGTTTGAAAAGAAAATGTTGGCTAAGCAGTATGAAACTCAATCCTCTCCCACCACAATCAACCTCTTGCCAAATTGTATTCACTATTTAAGTCCTATATTTATGCAACTCATTTGCGAATGTTACCTTTTCATTCACTTGTAACATTCAGCACTAATGCATGAAGTAGTGTGATTTTCATATTGTGCAAAGAAATGTATATATTTTAAAAATATTTCTTTTTTTATTTCTTGCAATTGTCCCTATTTCTTTCAGTCCTAATTTAACCAGTTAAATAAACTTTCACCTTCTAATTACAGGATGGTCCCAGTGATCATAGAGTACATAATGTTTCATCATATTACTTTTGTTCATATTGCTTAATTCTGTATTTTTAAAATGGGGAGAAAAACCCTAAGTGTGCATGTTTATTTATAGTGTGCGCAAACCACATTCTCTTTCCTGTACCTTTCACACTTCTGCTGATATCGCTGCAAAGCTACAGTCACTTTAGATGGAAATTGATGTTTTAATAAAACAAAATAAATAACGTAACACATCCTTGTTTGTGATGTGTGTATATTTGTTATTCTGCATAGCAGTAGTAAACACACTTTAATTACATGTGTGTAAATCTCTTTTCTTTTATGTTGTTCAAGGTCAACATGTACCAGGTGAGTGACTGAAAATAAATGGTCTTAATACATAACATACAGTTGTAATTCTAATGTCCGTAACTACTTCTACCTTCAGCTGTGCCATACTTTCACCTGAGCTTCCACTTATCTCAAATTCAGCAGTAACAGGTTTAATAACTGCACTGAAACTGTGAATATTTGGGCAGAAAACTGATGTGACATAGAAAACACATATTTTACTACAGCACCATTAAAATATGCTTAATATGGTTTCTAAATTTATCATGGCAATTTTGGGCATTGACTCAACACAAGATTTACTGTAATGAATTGTTTAGTTTTTATTCAAGAAAATTATATTAATCATCATTATAAATGCAATTAATGATGGTAATTGATAATAATCATATAATGTTTTCAAAGGAAGAAATGTTCACAAATGACTTGCTATTTATAGATGACCACTGTGGTTGTTAACTTGTTGCTACATCTACGTGCTCTTTATCCCCCACTCAAACCTACATTCACACGCTGTAACTGTTGGATATGGCGGGTCTCTATCGTATCAAGGTCCTGCTCCTCTGGGCTGGGATCTTTGGTGTGGCTGACTGTAAGTAACCTTCAGTATTAATTTTAAATAAAATATAAGGTCTGGATGAAGTAGTGTTAGTAACAAAACAGATGTAAAAGTGAAAGAGAAATGCAATCCATGTAGACCTTGGTGACTGTTGAAGACTCATCAGCCTTTAATAAATGCGCTGACCTATTAAATCAGAAGTCATGAGCCTGGACATTATTCTAGACTCAGACTTTTTTAAATCACACATAAAGAGGGGGACCACAGCAGTTTTCTTTCATTGAAGAAATATTGCAAAAGGGTACGATTGCTCCTATCACAACAAGATGCTGAATAACTTGTTCATGGGTTTATTTCAAGTACATTAGACTATTTTCACCGGTGTTCTGAAACAATCCACTGATGAACTACGATTAATTCAGAGCTCTGCTGACAGGCTTTCAACTAGAACAAGAAAAAGAGAGCATATAACCCAAGATTTATGAAAAAAACGGCGCTGGGTCCCGGTGTCTTTTAGGATTAATTTCAAAGTTATTTTACTTGTTTACAGTTTAAATTATTACTTCTTGGTCGTTGTTTTTATCCTTCATGGCTACTTAGATCCTCTGCTGCAGGTTTACACAAATAAGAAAATTGGTAGCTCAGCTTTTCTTAACTACACACTACACTACAGAAGCTCTGTGAAATTTTGGAATAATTGAAAACTTACTTATTCAACAAGACTTTTAATTAATTAACTTTTAATTAATTAATTAATTAATTTAATTAACCTTTGTTTCATTCTCTCTCTTTTTTGGAAGTATTTTATTATTCTTACCTTCCTTTGTTTTGAGGCCTTTGAGGCTACTAATTCTTATTATTATCATTAGTATTAGTAGTAGTTGTAGTAGTAGTAATATTCTGTTATTGAACAGGAACATAACCAGTTTATCTGAAAAATACTTTTTTTTAAACCAAAATACATCGGACTAAACCTGCAAAAGTAAATATAGTAAAAAATATTACCTGATATATTGTATTGCATTGTATTTGTGATGTTTATATTGTTATATTCTAATTACTCAATTCATTTATATAGTCCAGTGGTTCCCAACCTAAAGTAACCCGGCCAAATTACTACGTAGTAAACAGGTCAAAACTACAGTATATTCAATGATATATAATAAAAATGTAATGTGCAGTTTTGTTTGAAAAGAAAATGTTGGCCAAGCAGTTTGAAAGTCAATCCTCTCCCACCACAATCATCTAATCACTACATTCATGCAACTAATTGTCAAAAGCTATTTTCATTCACTTGTAACATTCAGCACCAATGCATGAAGTAGTGTGATGTTCATATAGTGCAAAGAATGGAAATGATGTTTTAATAAAACAAAACAAAGAACCTACAAAAATCCCGATTTGTGATGTGTGTATATTTATATAATTCTTCATAGTTGTAGTTATAACATCATCATTCATAAAAAATGACAACCTGTCATTAAATGGGTATCATATTTAATGGGGATATTGTGTTCTATGTGCATTACAGAAGTAAGTTTTGTTTTTTTTGTTTTTGAAACGGTGTCCTCCATTTTAATGACCCTTCACAATTAGAAAGTAAACTAAACACGATAATTTACAATATTTCCTAACTCATGCTTTTTAAATAATCTTTTTGTTGTAGTGTTACTGTCATTTTTTATTTTGACACATTCACACAAGTCTATAGTTTTCTTCTTTGTGCTCATTTTAGAAGCTTTTGTTTTGCCAAAGCATTATGAAGCTTGTATCACAATCTTTCCTGTACACTTATGTTCTTAAAAACTCAGCATGCTTGTTTACTGAGCGCCAACCACATCCCCTTTCCTGTACCTCTCACACCTCCGCTGATAACACTGCAAAGCTACAGCCAGTTTAAATAGAAATGGATGTTTTAATAAAACAAAACAAAGAACCTACAAAAATCTCTGTTTGTGATGTGTGTATATTTATGTTATTGTGCATAGTAGTAGTGAACACACATTCATTACATGTGTGTGAATCTCTTTCTCTTTTTTTATTCCAGGTCAAGATTCAACAGGTGAGTGACAAATACATTTCCTAATATATGACATTCAGTTGTAATTCTAATGTTCGTTACTATTTCTACCATCAGCTGTGCTTTACCATGTGCCACAGATTCACCCGAGCCTCCATTTACCTGAAACTCACTTTTCAATATCTCGTCTCTTCATTTTCATAGCAGCACCAAAATTCTAAATTATATGAAACCTTTTAATAGTAATTATGTATTCTTTGCACAAAAAGTGGCATGAGTATGTTTTCTCAATTTCACAAACCTGCTAATTATAATTAATTAAAAAAGTATTTATTGTTAATTGTTATTATTAAAACTTCATTTGTATAGCTATTTTTATACCAAATATGCAGCTCAAACTTCTTGACAGCAAATGAAATTACAAACAAGTGCAAAAAGTGCTTCACATGAAAAAGACATAAAATGAACATTAAAAACATGTCAATGAACATAAGATGGAACATAAAACCCAACTGACAATATTACTGCATATAAGATACAATCAAGTGAAAATACATACATGTACTTCAGTGGTGGTAATAGGAGAATTATTCAGTGAAAGATCAGAAGGTATTTCACCATGTGTATACAATCTATAAATCTGCTCTTCTGTCTCTGAAGCCATGAGCGTAACAGAAACTCCCTCTTTCCATTGAACACAGACTCATCACTGGCTTTGATTAACTGATATAAGTCTCTTTCAGCTTACCCCAGAACATCTTCACACAGTAAACCTTAAGCTTAGGCGTGACAAACTTGAAGCTGTGGAACCTACTAACTATTGACCTCAGAGTCATCCCCTATGTGATATAAGACAGAAAATAAAAAACCCTCATGACCATAATGATAAAAACAATTAATAATTAATAATTTTTTTATAGCGTATAATCTCAGAATTGTATTAGTTAATCACAATTAATTGCATTTTTGATCACATGTTTAAAATGCTAGTATTTTTCATTTCACAACATGTTAATAACAAATGTATCTTGATCGGGAATCAAATCAATGCAAATAATGTTACTTCAGTTTGTCACCATGAGAAGCAAACTGCTCTATAAAAGTGATGTCGGAGAGTCATTGTGATATTGTGTCTGTGTTGATTTTTGGTATTCTTTGAATACAGATGTTGTTTCAACTCTCTCACCTGCATGAACTACCATACATTTAAACTTGTCTCCAGTAGTCAGCTCACCTTTCACCTCCTCAACTCCACACACCACAGCAACTCCTGACGTGCCTTCAGACACGCTAACAACCCACAAACATTCACTCATTGTGTCAATACTTTTCTCAAACGCCTCAACTCAGACATCATTCAACTACTGCATCTCGTAATCTGGCTGGTATTCAACCTCATTTTTGCCACATTAGCGTTGCATATGTCATGATAACTTCTATATCATGATATTTTCCTGATATAGAAGTTAGGCTTCATGTCAGTTAAGGCTGTTGCAAAATAGAACATTTCTGCCAGAATGTGACCTCCATGCTCTCTGTTCTTATATGGGATTGTTATAAGATGTGTTGTGCATAGACTCGCATTGTCAATAAAAACATACTCTGTAATCTAAAGGTAAATGGTTTCCCTTTAAAGTGTTTTAAATGACTGGAGTTGTTTAATGATTTGTTAATGGGTTTTTTTGTATTTTTTATTCTTTTCTAATTTCATTTGAATGTGTGCTCCATCCCCACCAGGCCCTCCACCATGTGAGTATCAGTTTAAAAGATAATCTAATGTTTTTTAATGTTTCTCTCTTACTTTACAATGAATATGTTGAAAGTAGAGTAAACAAAATGATTCTCAGCATACATATGAACATTTTCAACATCTACATGAACAAAATTAAAACAAATGGAAGGTGGATCATCTAACTAACAGGTTTTACTGTGTATTGTTTGTGCAGGTTCATACACTGTTACACCTTTCAAGACTGGGTTCCAGATCAACTTTCAAAACTCTCCCCTTGGCAACTACACCATCCATGTTAAAGAAAAAGGCCAAAATGAGACTGGAAACAATTTTTTTCAGGACGCCAATCAAAGCTCACTGTATAACATCAGCAACCTGAAGCCCTGTACCGACTACGAGCATGATGTGGCATTTAGTAATGCTGGTAGAGAGACACCCTGTGTGCCGCTCCGTAATGAAAATACAAAGATGACAAACCCAATGAGTGAGTAAAAATAATTCATATGATTATATATATATATATATATATATCATATTTTATTTTTCTTCTGACTTAGAAATGAGTGAAAATGTGAGAAACATTTGTGCATCACTTCTTTATTTCAGATGATGAAGACATTAAACCTGTCAGCTGCGACCCTGGATATCTTTGTTTCAACACTGACTGGAACATCGTCTCTGAGCAAATAACTGCAAATAATATTAAAGCCCAAGTGATGCCATGCCCAAGTGACAATAAAGCCTTCTGTATCAAACCTGGTTTCAATGACATTTGCACAGATTTGACGACAACGTTCAAACAGTGTGGGAAGTCTTCCTTTGATTTAAGCAAACACATCAGAGCTGGTATGTAAAACATAGTCTACCTGTATTGTTAAATGCATGCTATGTAGACCTTCTTTCATTAAGTTTTATATATGCGCTTTCTTTCTCTATTACAGCTGAATTTTTAAGTTCAAGTGAAATAAAGCTGACTCCTCCCAATGGACTTCCTGCAAACATAGAAGCAAATTTAAACGAGATTTACCCAAACTGCAACAGTCTCACCATTGATTACATCTGTTCTGGTAAGTGATGAGACTGTTAGCAGAGAGACTTTATTTTAATACAGTATTTTAAACCAGTTTACATGGAAAAAAAGATAATTAAAATCTACATTTGCAGATGTTGTACTCATAATACTGTTTTGTACTCATGTTGTAGTAAAGGAGATTAAGATGTAGAGTGAAGTAATTTATGCAGGGGTAGAAAACCAAATTTTCCTATGAACTGTTTTGACATAAATTGAGTTTTTGCTTTGTGCGCTCTGTGGATCAGTTTGGAAAATAATATTATTTTTTGCTTTTAATGTCTAACTAAACTTTTTATAATTGATTTTAACTACTGAGGTAAAATATTAGTTGATGGTGAAATGTT
This sequence comes from Scomber scombrus, assembly GCF_963691925.1. NCBI lineage: Eukaryota > Metazoa > Chordata > Actinopteri > Scombriformes > Scombridae > Scomber > Scomber scombrus. The sequence continues at coordinate 22,666,863 of NC_084977.1, read as the reverse complement.
GTGATCCTTCTGTCTCCTCAGATTCTGGCAATAACTTCAAGAATTTGTCTGAGCTGGAGCCTTTCACAGACTACAACTGTATTGGTCAGATCAAGGAAAACAATGACACCATAAAAGACACGACTGCTATCCATGTCAGGGTTGACTGTGGTATGTTGTTGAAATGATAACTTGTAATCTGAGATACTAATGATCAAATTAGTCAACTCAGTGTTAAAGATGTGTGATGTGTTTCAACAGATCTTCGAATTGAAAATAAAAAAACAACATCAACCAATACCTCCATTAATTTGAGCTGGACAACAACCAGTTGGAACTGTGAAAAGGTCCTTCCTGAACTTGAGAAGCTTTCATACGACTGCAGATGTCATCCTGACAATTGGAAACATGGTCAGAAATCTGGACAACGTAAGAAAATTAAAAAATATATATTTTACATTTTAGACCAGTATACATCTTGTAGTTTTGTATTTTTACTTCCACTCACATGACACATGAGACATACAATATAAACATTTGAAACTTCCAGTGGCCTCTGGTATATCATTTTTCTTCTGTGCTCACATTTTAGCACGTTTAGGGACAGTAGATATAAATAAACTGAAAAGAAACAACAAGTCACATTTTGGTGTAAAATATTAATTAAATTTCCATTAAATGTGAAACAGAAATAACACTGAAATTACTTTAATTATGAACTTATTTACCATTTTTCCATAGAAGAACATGCTGAGAAATTGTGATTACAGCTAAAATTATTGTACTGAATGTTAATGATTAGCTGGTTATTTATTTAACATCGTTTTTTAAAAGTGTGATATAAGTCAATTTTCTGTTGGCCATGTCGTACATAGCGAATACAAAAATGTTACACTAAAGGATCTACAGTCACAGTGACACATTAATGATTTTGATATCTATGTTCTTGTCAGTTAATGAGTAACTTCACAAATGTTTCTTAACTTTAGGTTCAGTCTTTTCACATCTCTTTATATGTTCCTGTTGTTATTAAATCAAATACCAAAAACAGCTAATGAAAACTAAACTGTTACAGTCACAGTTAACAAACAGCCACGAGGAGGAACATGTGAAGTTTCTGGACTGACACCATTCACCGACTATACCTGTACAGTCCAACCCACCTACAACAACCAGCTTGTGTCCCAACCAACTGTAGTTACAAAGAAAACTGGTGTTGGAGGTGAGTAAACAGCAAACTGTCTTTGGAAAATATCAATTAACACTTATGAAGTTGTATATAGTTCAAAAGGAGTTAAAAGGCAATTTATCATATAATGTACATAGTTGAATATTATGTCAAGATAACCATGAGCCAGTAAAAGTAACAGGTTTAATAACAGCAGTGAAACTGTGAATATTTGGGGAGAAAACTGGTGTCACATAGAAAACACATATTTTACTACATCTCCATCAAAATATGCTTAATATGGTTTCTAAATTTATCATGGCAATTTTGGGCATTGACTCAACACACGATTTACTGTAATGAATGGTTAAGTTATTATTTAAGAACATTGTAATAATAATAATTATAAAGGCAATTAATCCTACTCTATCATTACAATAATGATAATTAGGAATTTTGTATTTTTTTCTCTAATTTTATTAAATGGTGATAAATACTGATAGTTAGACAACATTTCATTCCCTGATAACAATATCAATACTACTGATAATACCAACATATAATAGACTGTATATTATATAAGCAAATGCCAATGCCATCCAAACCATTACAATTAACTTCATAATGTAAGTATGATCATAACTAAAATAGGAGCCATGTACAAAACATAAATATACAGTAATTATAAGCCTCAAATTCCAACAACAAACAACAACAGTGTTTATTCTCTGAGTTTATTCTCAGTGGGCAGAAATCTACAAGCTTTAGTTAGTCCTGTACTGTTAATAAATGAAGTACATCTGCTGTGGAGTACAAACTCTGGTTCAGGGTCTAAGGATAGAGGACTTTATGTTGCTGTACTGACTGTTGAGCCCCTTCAGGGAAATCTTTGATATTGGGTCATACAAATAAATTGACTTGATTTGAAATTGACACTGTAGTAATAATAAACCTTCACATTTTAAATTATAATCGAATAATAATAAAACAATCAAAGTAAACGATGTGATCTAAGTACTCCTACACCTTACAGTTGTACAACAGGCCACAACATATATTGATAAAGGATGAGGGTTATAATTCACTCTATATCACAGTCTCAACAGAAGCTATCTTCATGTGTTTATATCTCTGTCTTCGAAAAAGTAGTTTCTCAATTTTTAAACTTCTGCCCTCTGACAGCCTCATGTTAAGATTCACCTTCTTCACGTTTGGCATTCAGTCAGTCGGACAAATGACGACCTGTGCCTGTGACAGTCCAACAACCCCACTGAGTATCAGACACTCTGAGTAACCATACTCCTCACACAGCTCCAGTCAACACATAACAGCTGTGTGGGATAAATGAAATAAGAAAAAGTTAAATTTTTAAAGTCAAAATTAAAATTCAGTTATTTATCATTTAAAGAAAGAATAAGGAAATACTGATGCTCATGACAATCAATACAGTAACAATAATGACTTTAATCAGTGTTAAAACAGCTGGTATTTTAAACTCAACAATCACTTTAACTGTGAATAAGCATAAAGGGTTGCATCTGAAGGATTTTTTTTCACTCTCTTACAGTACCAGCAGATGTTGGCACGTTGAAGACAAGTGTCCCAGAGCATAACGTTATCAAAGTAACCTGTCCTACTGTAACAAATTTCTTTGGGCCTGAAAAAATATACATTGCAAATCTTACTAATGGTGGGGTCATTCAGAAATCACAAAACAATCACAAAAAATGTGATTTTGTGTTCAAAGATCTAAGCTACTCTACAGAGTATAAAGTGGAGGTTTGTATGATTCTACTTTTTGATTTAACAATGTTATTCAGTTTATTCCTCATACTTATATGATTCACATAGTTCCTAAGTTAAAGGGTTGCTCTGTCTTTTCAGGTGGTCGCTTACAACGGACACTTTTCCAGCAAAAACGTCAGGAGTCAAACAGTTAGCACTCTCTGTATGTGTGGTCTTAATTAATTTTAGAAGTTGCTCAGATTAAACATTTCATTCAGACATACCATACATGTTGTTATCGTTGGTATTAACCCTAGTTCTTTGATTTTATTGTTTTTTTGTCATCATAACCATCATTCTGCAGACAATGACAAAGCTGTTATTGGTTTTCTGGTATTCTTCATCATATGTGTGGTGATGGTTCCGGTGTTCTACAAGATAAAGATCTACATGAAGAAAAGCAGAAGCTCCCAGTAAGGATATTTATTGATCTTATCTCCTGCACCAGTTTGATGCCACGTTGCATTTGGTCACTTTTACAGTTATGAGTTTTCATTTCCTGTACAGTAGTTATTGCTGTTTAAGCTGAAATAAATTCCTTGATCACATTTATAACAACATTTTCACAACGTTTTTTCTCCACAGGGATGTGAATGAAGCTGTGACGCTTGAGTCAACAGCAAGTGAGTAAACTTAAGCTGTTCTGTTCTTCCTTCATTAGTCTTAGAATATGTAGCAAACAGCAATTACTACAAATGATTGATGTTTTTTTCTTTTAGCTGTCAGGTTATTAGATCACTTGTTAATGGTAGAAAGATCATTAATTAGTAATAATGTATTGTTTATTGTATTACAGTAACTTTTAATATATAACGCAGTTTTAAAGTCACTTCGACAACAACTTTTTTCATAGTCTGAAGTGCGTTGCAGTTTGATGAGTACCCACTAAGTTGTAGTATTTCCTTTTTTTCTTATTCTCTATTGTAGTTTATGCTAATGTACCCCAATGGCAGCATAACGAAAATCAATGAACGCAGGCCTGACGGAGCTGCCAATCAAATCATCATTTTTCTGAGCCTTTTAAAATGTGAACAGTGGCACTCAGAATTGATAATGGCTTTCTTAACTCTGTTCTGCTTGCTTTAACTGATTGTGTTTTTTGTTCTCAATTCATTTGCTTATACAGATACTTTTGTTTTAATGCACACTTTTAAATCTTCCTGTATAGCATGGATTATATTATTATTATTGTAACTTGTGTTTTAGTGTTCTATTGTGATAATATTGTCCATTAATATTCCAATGACAAGTTTTACACATGCCAATCAACACCAGCTAAACAAAAGTAAAGCAGCAGCACGTAGATTTCACCTCCAGGAAATGAATGTTACAAGTAGAGTTTGCAGTTGTATGTTGTGGTGTATGATATATCCTATTATGTTTTTAAACAGATGCCATTTTTTGTATGTGTGTTTTTGAGCAACGTATAACATTTTTGTATTTTCAATTACTCTTATTAAACATTATAATAAAAATCAAATTGTAAACATACAATTTTATAGTGACTTGTTCAGAGCTCACTATTCTAACAATAAACAATAAAGATTTTTATGTTTCCCCCCAATGACACTGAAGCTTGTAGTTCAAATATTACAAGATCCTTTTTAGTTCTCCTTCACCTATAAATCAGAAGTCCTGCATTTACCCCCAAAACTGGAGAAAACTGTGATTATTCTTTATATTCACTGGTGTCTCCATAATTAACAGTTATACAGTCGTTTTTTTTAACGGTGCTTAGGGTTAGGGTTAGGAAAGATAAGGAAATATTTGATGAGGTATTTGTGTTCAGATAGACATCTCTAGTATGTGTCAATTTAAGTGTTCTTATTATCAGTCTGGATTATGTTCTCAGTAGAAAAGTGACAGCATACCCTGGTAGCGTACTGGTTAACATGCACGCTACAAAACCGCAACAACTGTGGTTCGATTCTAGCAGCAGACCTTTGATACATGTCACCTCCACATCTCTCTCCCGTTTGTTTCCTGTCTGCTCTCAACTGATGCGACTATAAAGGCTTAAAAATGGCCCTAAAATATTATTTAAAAGAAATGAGTTACGGAAAATGGAAGTTCTACAGAGATACTGTCGTATGCCCAAACAAAAGACAACTGGCCTGAAACAGCTGTCATGGTTTCTTTGTATTGATCGGGATTGGTTTCTGGTGTGTTACCATGTGAGTGTGTGCACACATTTTGTGACTGTTTGAATATTTGGACGAGGCAACTGGAAGTTAGCCGACTCGACCAGGGGAAGTCTGGTCTGCTGGATTATGGACCCAACAATTAGATCAGAAGTTTGAGACACAGCTGGGTAATTTCTTTAAAGCTGGAAGCCTGGTTTTTGGTTTCATGTGCCACTGAACAACTTTCATAGTACTGAGGCTTTAGCTATCAGGTTCTTCTCATGTGGAACCATCTTCCAGTTTTGGTCCAGAGGTCAGACTCTGGTGCTATATAAATAATAAATTAAAAAACATTTTTTAAAGATAACAGCAACATGGCAGGAGACATTCACAATTGTCAATCATAGTAAATCAATGGTATACAGGTAGTCACGTGACAACTTGTGACTGTAGTGAGCAATAAAGTGGAGCACAGGGCACTGAATAAACACTGTTGAAAGACTGTGTAATATGTTTACTGTCATACAAGAGAAAACGTCCCTTTTTCTGCAACATGACAGCTGCTCACCTGCTATTCTTCATTGCAGAGTTGGTCTGGACAATTACAAAGCTAGTTACCAGCTACGAGCCAGGGTGAAGGAAAGGAAAGGGCCTAGTTCCAGAGGTCTCCTAACTGTGGATTGGACCCACATATCTGGAAAGGTCAATATTCATGTTTGTCAAAAGTTGTTACTCAAGTTTATGTATCAAAATCTGAATACAAGTCTATTTGTAACCTAATAATGTGTGGAAAAAGTCTGTGATTTAGTTCTTGGAGAGCTGCAAGGTCTTCAGCAGGTTCTCTACAGAAAAGGCCATGCAATTTAGGTAAAAGATTGTATTAAAATCTGTAATTAAAAGACTTGGTGAGTGACTTTTTTAAAAATGTTTGGGATGAAATGGAACGATTGTGAGCTCAGCATATCACCCCACGTCAGGGAGAGCAAATCATTGCTGCCAGGTCTCAAAATCTGATGGGAAGGTTTAAACCACAGGTGTGGAGGCTGGTATAGCAGAAGATGAAACATTGTCTTGATTAAACGAAAAAAATGTTTAATGATTTTTAAGTAAATCTTAAAAAAACATTTAATTATAAGATTAAAAATTAATTAAATGACAGGGATGCTGAAAAAGTATTCCTGGATTTGTTTGTTCTAAAACTGAAAAGGCGACTTCACCACGAGAGATGACTTCTAACAGTTGTAATGTGAGTAATTTATTTAAATAATGTTTGCTTGGGAAGATAGTAATTTTGTGTTCAAAGAAAGAAATGTTCACACATGACTTGCTGTTTATAGTTGATCACTGTGGTTGTGCACTTGTTGCTGCATCTACATGCTTTTTATAATCTGAGTCCCCCACCCAAACCTACATTCACATGCTGTAACTGTATCAAGATCCTGCTCCTCTGGGCTGAGATCGTTGGCGATTTATATTGCAAAAGGGTACACTACCATATGAGAGATGCAAACTCTGTGAACATTTTTAAATGATAATTTAAAAAACTTAAAAAAAAATGTTATTACATATTTTATTGTTCTTATACCTTCCATTGATTTATTTCTATCTTTCACTTATTGTATTGTTCTTAGTGCACCTGTTCTTGCTGCCTGTTGAGGTTTACTATTTATTTGATTTACAGTATTTTCACTTTATTACACTTAATTACTCTTTAATTTGCCTCTTTTTATTTATTTTCTTGTTCCTTCAAGTAATTTGAGCTACATCCCTTGCGTGAAAGTTGTTTTTTTTCTTTTTAACAAAATACATTGGACTAAACTTGCAAAAGTAAACATAGTTAAAAATGTTACCTGATATATTGTATTGCATTGGAATGTAACATGATACACATCAGAAATACAATTAAACAATTTATCCGTAGTTTCAACTACTTTATATAGTCCAGTGGTTCCCAACCTAAGGTAACCTGACTAAATTACTACGTAGTAAACAGGTCAAAACTACAGTATATTGAATAATATATAATAAAAATGTAATGTGCAGTTTTGTTTGAAAAGAAAATGTTGGCTAAGCAGTATGAAACTCAATCCTCTCCCACCACAATCAACCTCTTGCCAAATTGTATTCACTATTTAAGTCCTATATTTATGCAACTCATTTGCGAATGTTACCTTTTCATTCACTTGTAACATTCAGCACTAATGCATGAAGTAGTGTGATTTTCATATTGTGCAAAGAAATGTATATATTTTAAAAATATTTCTTTTTTTATTTCTTGCAATTGTCCCTATTTCTTTCAGTCCTAATTTAACCAGTTAAATAAACTTTCACCTTCTAATTACAGGATGGTCCCAGTGATCATAGAGTACATAATGTTTCATCATATTACTTTTGTTCATATTGCTTAATTCTGTATTTTTAAAATGGGGAGAAAAACCCTAAGTGTGCATGTTTATTTATAGTGTGCGCAAACCACATTCTCTTTCCTGTACCTTTCACACTTCTGCTGATATCGCTGCAAAGCTACAGTCACTTTAGATGGAAATTGATGTTTTAATAAAACAAAATAAATAACGTAACACATCCTTGTTTGTGATGTGTGTATATTTGTTATTCTGCATAGCAGTAGTAAACACACTTTAATTACATGTGTGTAAATCTCTTTTCTTTTATGTTGTTCAAGGTCAACATGTACCAGGTGAGTGACTGAAAATAAATGGTCTTAATACATAACATACAGTTGTAATTCTAATGTCCGTAACTACTTCTACCTTCAGCTGTGCCATACTTTCACCTGAGCTTCCACTTATCTCAAATTCAGCAGTAACAGGTTTAATAACTGCACTGAAACTGTGAATATTTGGGCAGAAAACTGATGTGACATAGAAAACACATATTTTACTACAGCACCATTAAAATATGCTTAATATGGTTTCTAAATTTATCATGGCAATTTTGGGCATTGACTCAACACAAGATTTACTGTAATGAATTGTTTAGTTTTTATTCAAGAAAATTATATTAATCATCATTATAAATGCAATTAATGATGGTAATTGATAATAATCATATAATGTTTTCAAAGGAAGAAATGTTCACAAATGACTTGCTATTTATAGATGACCACTGTGGTTGTTAACTTGTTGCTACATCTACGTGCTCTTTATCCCCCACTCAAACCTACATTCACACGCTGTAACTGTTGGATATGGCGGGTCTCTATCGTATCAAGGTCCTGCTCCTCTGGGCTGGGATCTTTGGTGTGGCTGACTGTAAGTAACCTTCAGTATTAATTTTAAATAAAATATAAGGTCTGGATGAAGTAGTGTTAGTAACAAAACAGATGTAAAAGTGAAAGAGAAATGCAATCCATGTAGACCTTGGTGACTGTTGAAGACTCATCAGCCTTTAATAAATGCGCTGACCTATTAAATCAGAAGTCATGAGCCTGGACATTATTCTAGACTCAGACTTTTTTAAATCACACATAAAGAGGGGGACCACAGCAGTTTTCTTTCATTGAAGAAATATTGCAAAAGGGTACGATTGCTCCTATCACAACAAGATGCTGAATAACTTGTTCATGGGTTTATTTCAAGTACATTAGACTATTTTCACCGGTGTTCTGAAACAATCCACTGATGAACTACGATTAATTCAGAGCTCTGCTGACAGGCTTTCAACTAGAACAAGAAAAAGAGAGCATATAACCCAAGATTTATGAAAAAAACGGCGCTGGGTCCCGGTGTCTTTTAGGATTAATTTCAAAGTTATTTTACTTGTTTACAGTTTAAATTATTACTTCTTGGTCGTTGTTTTTATCCTTCATGGCTACTTAGATCCTCTGCTGCAGGTTTACACAAATAAGAAAATTGGTAGCTCAGCTTTTCTTAACTACACACTACACTACAGAAGCTCTGTGAAATTTTGGAATAATTGAAAACTTACTTATTCAACAAGACTTTTAATTAATTAACTTTTAATTAATTAATTAATTAATTTAATTAACCTTTGTTTCATTCTCTCTCTTTTTTGGAAGTATTTTATTATTCTTACCTTCCTTTGTTTTGAGGCCTTTGAGGCTACTAATTCTTATTATTATCATTAGTATTAGTAGTAGTTGTAGTAGTAGTAATATTCTGTTATTGAACAGGAACATAACCAGTTTATCTGAAAAATACTTTTTTTTAAACCAAAATACATCGGACTAAACCTGCAAAAGTAAATATAGTAAAAAATATTACCTGATATATTGTTTTGCATTGTATATGTGATGTTTATATTGTTATATTCTAATTACTCAATTCATTTATATAGTCCAGTGGTTCCCAACCTAAAGTAACCCGGCCAAATTACTACGTAGTAAACAGGTCAAAACTACAGTATATTCAATGATATATAATAAAAATGTAATGTGCAGTTTTGTTTGAAAAGAAAATGTTGGCCAAGCAGTTTGAAAGTCAATCCTCTCCCACCACAATCATCTAATCACTACATTCATGCAACTAATTGTCAAGAGCTATTTTCATTCACTTGTAACATTCAGCACCAATGCATGAAGTAGTGTGATGTTCATATAGTGCAAAGAATGGAAATGATGTTTTAATAAAACAAAACAAAGAACCTACAAAAATCCAGATTTGTGATGTGTGTATATTTATATAATTCTTCATAGTTGTAGTTATAACATCATCATTCATAAAAAATGACAACCTGTCATTAAATGGGTATCATATTTAATGGGAATATTGTGTTCTATGTGCATTACAGAAGTAAGTTTTGTTTTTTTTGTTTTTGAAACGGTGTCCTCCATTTTAATGACCCTTCACAATTAGAAAGTAAACTAAACACGATAATTTACAATATTTCCTAACTCATGCTTTTTAAATAATCTTTTTGTTGTAGTGTTACTGTCATTTTTTATTTTGACACATTCACACAAGTCTATAGTTTTCTTCTTTGTGCTCATTTTAGAAGCTTTTGTTTTGCCAAAGCATTATGAAGCTTGTATCACAATCTTTCCTGTACACTTATGTTCTTAAAAACTCAGCATGCTTGTTTACTGAGCGCCAACCACATCCCCTTTCCTGTACCTCTCACACCTCCGCTGATAACACTGCAAAGCTACAGCCAGTTTAAATAGAAATGGATGTTTTAATAAAACAAAACAAAGAACCTACAAAAATCTCTGTTTGTGATGTGTGTATATTTATGTTATTGTGCATAGTAGTAGTGAACACACATTCATTACATGTGTGTGAATCTCTTTCTCTTTTTTTATTCCAGGTCAAGATTCAACAGGTGAGTGACAAATACATTTCCTAATATATGACATTCAGTTGTAATTCTAATGTTCGTTACTATTTCTACCATCAGCTGTGCTTTACCATGTGCCACAGATTCACCCGAGCCTCCATTTACCTGAAACTCACTTTTCAATATCTCGTCTCTTCATTTTCATAGCAGCACCAAAATTCTAAATTATATGAAACCTTTTAATAGTAATTATGTATTCTTTGCACAAAAAGTGGCATGAGTATGTTTTCTCAATTTCACAAACCTGCTAATTATAATTAATTAAAAAAGTATTTATTGTTAATTGTTATTATTAAAACTTCATTTGTATAGCTATTTTTATACCAAATATGCAGCTCAAACTTCTTGACAGCAAATGAAATTACAAACAATTGCAAAAAGTGCTTCACATGAAAAAGACATAAAATGAACATTAAAAACATGTCAATGAACATACGATGGAACATAAAACCCAACTGACAATATTACTGCATATAAGATACAATCAAGTGAAAATACATACATGTACTTCAGTGGTGGTAATAGGAGAATTATTCAGTGAAAGATCAGAAGGTATTTCACCATGTGTATACAATCTATAAATCTGCTCTTCTGTCTCTGAAGCCATGAGCGTAACAGAAACTCCCTCTTTCCATTGAACACAGACTCATCACTGGCTTTGATTAACTGATATAAGTCTCTTTCAGCTTACCACAGAACGTCTTCACACAGTAAACCTTAAACTTAGGCGTAACAAACTTGAAGCTGTGGAACCTACTAACTATTGACCTCAGAGTCATCCCCTATGTGATATAAGACAGAAAATAAAAAACCCTCATGACCATAATGATAAAAACAATTAATAATTAATAATTTTTTTATAGCGTATAATCTCAGAATTGTATTAGATAATCACAATTAATTGCATTTTTGATCACATGTTTAAAATGCTAGTATTTTTCATTTCACAACATGTTAATAACAAATGTATCTTGATCGGGAATCAAATCAATGCAAATAATGTTACTTCAGTTTGTCACCATGAGAAGCAAACTGCTCTATAAAAGTGATGTCGGAGAGTCATTGTGATATTGTGTCTGTGTTGATTTTTGGCATTCTTTGTATACAGATGTTGTTTCAACTCTCTCACCTGCATGAACTACCATACATTTAAACTTGTCTCCAGTAGTCAGCTCACCTTTCACCTCCTCAACTCCACACACCACAGCAACTCCTGACGTGCCTTCAGACACGCTAACAACCCACAAACATTCACTCATTGTGTCAATACTTTTCTCAAACGCCTCAACTCAGACATCATTCAACTACTGCATCTCGTAATCTGGCTGGTATTCAACCTCAGTTTTGCCACATTAGCATTGCATATGTCATGATAACTTCTATATCATGATATTTTCCTGATATAGAAGTTAGGCTTCATGTCAGTTAAGGCTGTTGCAAAATAGAACATTTCTGCCAGAATGTGACCTCCATGCTCTCTGTTCTTATATGGGATTGTTATAAGATGTGTTGTGCATAGACTCGCATTGTCAATAAAAACATACTCTGTAATCTAAAGGTAAATGGTTTCCCTTTAAAGTGTTTTAAATGACTGGAGTTGTTTAATGATTTGTTAATGGGGTTTTTTTGTATTTTTTATTCTTTTCTAATTTCATTTGAATGTGTGCTCCATCCCCACCAGGCCCTCCACCATGTGAGTATCAGTTTAAAAGATAATCTAATGTTTTTTAATGTTTCTCTCTTACTTTACAATGAATATGTTGAAAGTAGAGTAAACAAAATGATTCTCAGCATACATATGAACATTTTCAACATCTACATGAACAAAATTAAAACAAATGGCAGGTGGATCATCTAACTAACAGGTTTTACTGTGTATTGTTTCTGCAGGTTCATACACTGTTACACCTTTCAAGACTGGCTTCCAGATCAACTTTCAAAACTCTCCCCTTGGCAACTACAACATCCATGTTAAAGAAAAAGGCCAAAATGAGACTGGAAACAATTTTTTTCAGGACGCCAATCAAAGCTCACTGTATAACATCAGCAACCTGAAGCCCTGTACCGACTACGAGCATGATGTGGCATTTAGTAATGCTGGCATAGAAACACCCTGTGTGCCCCTCAATAATGAAAATACAAAGATGACAAACCCAATGAATGAGTAAAAATAATTCATATGTTTTTATATATATATATAATATATCATATTTTATTTTTCTTCTGACTTAGAAATGAGTGAAAATGTGAGAAACATTTGTGCATCACTTCTTTATTTCAGATGATGAAGACATTAAACCTGTCAGCTGCGACCCTGGATATCTTTGTTTCAACACTGACTGGAACATCGTCTCTGAGCAAATAACAGCAAATAATATTAAAGCCCAAGTGATGCCATGCCCAAGTGATAATAAAGCCTTCTGTATCACACCTGGTTTCAATGACATTTGCACAGATTTGACGACAACGTTCAAACAGTGTGGGAAGTCTTCCTTTGATTTAAGCAAACACATCAGAGCTGGTATGTAAAACATAGTCTACCTGTATTGTTAAATGCATGCTATGTAGACCTTCTTTCATTAAGTTTTATATATGTGCTTTCTTTCTCTATTACAGCTGAATTTTTAAGTTCAAGTGAAATAAAGCTGACTCCTCCCAATGGACTTCCTGCAAACATAGAAGCAAATTTAAAAGAGATTTACCCAAACTGCAACAGTCTCACCATTGATTACATCTGTTCTGGTAAGTGATGAGACCGTTAGCAGAGAGACTTTATTTTACTACAGTATTTTAAACCAGTTTACATGGAAAAAAAGATAATTAAAATCTACATTTGCAGATGTTGTACTCATAATACTGTTTTGTACTCATGTTGTAGTAAAGGAGATTAAGATGTAGAGTGAAGTAATTTATGCAGGGGTAGAAAACCAAATTTTCCTATGAACTGTTTGGACATAAATTGAGTTTTTGCTTTGTGCGCTCTGTGGATCAGTTTGGAAAATAATATTATTTTTTGCTTTTAATGTCTAAATCTAAACTTTTTATATTTGATTTTAACTTCTGAGGTAAAATATTAGTTGATGTTGAAATGTTGTGATCCTTCTGTCTCCTCAGATTCTGGCAATAACTTCAAGAATTTGTCTAAGCTGGAGCCTTTCACAGACTACACCTGTATTGGTCAGATCAAGGAAAACAATGTCATCATAAAAAACACGACTGCTATCCATGTCAGGGTTGACTGTGGTATGTTGTTACAATGATAGCTTGTAATCTGAGATACTAATGATCAGATTAATCGGCTCAGTGTTAAAGATGTGTGATGTGTTTCAACAGAACTTAAAATTGAAAATAAAGAGCCAACATCAACCAATACCTCCATTGAGTTGAGCTGGACAACAACCAGTCTGAACTGTGAAAAGGTCCTTCCTGAACTTGAGAAGCTTTCATACGACTGCAGATGTCATCCTGACAATTGGAAACATGATCAGAAATCTGGACAACGTAAGAAAATTAAAAAATATATATTTTACATTTTAGACCAGTATACATCTTGTAGTTTTGTATTTTTACTTCCACTCACATGACACGTGAGACATACAATATAGACATTTGAAACTTCCAGTGGCCTCTGGTATATCATTTTTCTTCTGTAATCACATTTTAGCACGTTTAGGGACAGTAGATATAAATAAACTGAAAAGAAAAAAACAAGTCACATTTTGGTGTAAAATATTAATTAAATTTCCATTAAATGTGAAACAGAAATAACACTGAAATTACTTTAATTATGAACTTATTTACCATTTTTCCATAGAAGAACATGCTGAGAAATTGTGATTACAGCTAAAATTATTGTACTGAATGTTAATGATTAGCTGGTTATTTATTTAACATCGTTTTTTAAAAGTGTGATATAAGTCAATTTTCTGTTGGCCATGTCGTACATAGCGAATACAAAAATGTTACACTAAAGGATCTACAGTCACAGTGACACATTAATGATTTTGATATCTATGTTCTTGTCAGTTAATGAGTAACTTCACAAATGTTTCTTAACTTTAGGTTCAGTCTTTTCACATCTCTTTATATGTTCCTGTTGTTATTAAATCAAATACCAAAAACAGCTAATGAAAACTAAACTGTTACAGTCACAGTTAACAAACAGCCACGAGGAGGAACATGTGAAGTTTCTGGACTGACACCATTCATCGACTATACCTGTTCAGTCCAACCCACCTACAACGACCAGCTTGTGTCCCAACCAACTGTAGTTACAAAGAAAACTGGTGTTGGAGGTGAGTAAACAGCAAACTGTCTTTGGAAAATATCAATTAACACTTATGAAGTTGTATATAGTTCAAAAGGAGTTAAAAGGCGATTTATCATATAATGTACATAGTTGAATATTATGTCAAGATAACCATGAGCCAGTAAAAGTAACAGGTTTAATAACAGCACTGAAACTGTGAATATTTGGGGAGAAAACTGGTGTCACATAGAAAACACATATTTTACTACATCTCCATCAAAATATGCTTAATATGGTTTCTAAATTTATCATGGCAATTTTGGGCATTGACTCAACACACGATTTACTGTAATGAATGGTTAAGTTATTATTTAAGAACATTGTAATAATAATAATTATAAAGGCAATTAATCCTACTCTATCATTACAATAATGATAATTAGGAATTTTGTATTTTTTTCTCTAATTTTATTAAATGGTGATAAATACTGATAGTTAGACAACATTTCATTCCCTGATAACAATATCAATACTACTGATAATACCAACATATAATAGACTGTATATTATATAAGCAAATGCCAATGCCATCCCAACTATTACTATTAACTTCATAATGTAAGTCTGATCATAACTGAAATAAGAGACAGTTTTTTCTCAGTGGCTCAGTGGGCAGAAATCTACAAGCTTTAGTTAGCCCTGAGCTTTTAATAAATGAAGTACAGCTACTGTGGAGTACAAACTCTGGTTCAGGGTCTAAGGATAGAGGACTACTGTTTATTATTACTACTATTGTAGTGTTTATTATTACTACTATTGTAGTAATAATAAACATTCACATTTTAAATTATAATCGAATAATAATAATAAAACAATCAAAGTAAAATATAAAAATCATATAATAATAATATTTTCCTTGCAGTCTTAAATAGATAATATTTCATTGATTCAATACATTTAATGAAGTAATAACTGAATTTTAAAATCGACACAAAAACTATGTTGATTATGTGTCGCTGTCAGTGCACAGGTACTTCTGGATATAATGTGTTAAAACGATGTGATCTAAGTACTGTTACATCTTACAGTTGTACAACAGGCCCCAACATATATTGATAAAGGATGAGGGTTATAATTCACTCTATATCACAGTCTCAACAGAAGCTATCTTCATGTGTTTATATCTCTGTCTTCGAAAAAGTAGTTTCTCAATTTTTAAACTTCTGCCCTCTGACAGCCTCATGTTAAGATTCACCTTCTTCACGTTTGACATTCAGTCAGTCGAACAAATGACAACCTGTGACTTTGACAGTCCAACAACCCCACTGAGTATCAGACACTCTGATTAACCAGACTCCTCACACAGCTCCAGTCAACACATAACAGCTGTGTGGGATAAATGAAATAAGAAAAAGTTAAATCTTTAAAGTAATTTTAAAATTAAAATTCAGTTATTTATCATTTAAAGAAAGAATAAGGAAATACTGATGCTCATGACAATCAATACAGTAACAATAATGACTTTAATCAGTGTTAAAACAGCTGGTATTTTAAACTCAACAATCACTTTAACTGTGAATAAGCATAAAGGGTTGCATCTGAAGGATTTTTTTTCACTCTCTTACAGTACCAGACGATGTTGGCACGTTGAAGCCAAGTTTCCCAGAGCATAACGTGATCAAAGTAACCTGTCATGCTGTGAAACATTTCTTTGGGCCTAAAACCATACACATTGCAAATCTTACTTATGGTGGGGTCATTCAGAGATCACAAAACAATAGCAAAAAATGTGAATTTGAATTCAAAGATCTAAGCTACTCTACGGATTATGTAGTGGAGGTTTGTATGATTCTACTTTTTGATTTAACAATGTTATTCAGTTTATTCCTCATACTTATATGAGTCACATAGTTCCTAAGTTAAAGGGTTGTTCTGTCTTTTCAGGTTGTCGCTTTCAACGGACACTTTTCCAGCAAAAAAGTCAGGAGTCAAACAGTTAACACTCTCTGTATGTGTGGTCCTTATTAATTTTAGGAGTTGCTCAGATTAAATATTTCATTCAGACATACCATACATGTAAATTTTCACATTGACATTAATGCTATTTCTTTGTCATAACCATCAATTTGCAGACAATGACAAAGCTGTTATCATTCGTCTTTCGATATTCTTCATCATATGTGTGGTGATGGTTCCTGTGTTCTACAAGATCAAGATCTATATGAAGAAACACAGAAATTCCCAGTAAGGATATTTATTGATCTTATCTCCTGCATCAGTTTGATGTTATGTTGCATTAGTTCCCTTTAACAGTTATGAAGAAGTTTAATTTTCTGTATAGAGGTTATTGTTGTTGCAACGTAAATCAATTCCTTTATCGCATTGATGATGATGAGTTGTCCCCATTATTTATGCTGCAAGATGGATATGCACGATATAGAGCAGGGTACAGCATTCTATGTAATTCTCTGTAGCCAAACTTCACTACTTTGTTTCTCCACAGGGATGTGAATGAAGCTGTGATGCTTGAGTCAACAGCAAGTGATGATGGTAATGAGAGTTTTTTAGTTTTGGTATTTTTTGGTTCGATTTAATTATTTTATTTTATTTTTTTTGTGTTCTTGCTTTGTCCATATCTTTCAGTCCCTCTGTTTTTCCGACTGTCTGCTCATCAGTCTAAACTTTGTGTTTGTGCTTCTTGCCCCTTTGTTTTCATCAACTGTGCTGTGTTACTTGAAAATAGTTTTTTTTTGTATTGGTTTGCACTTTTTTAAATAAATATTTTGCATTTACTTCTGACTAATGTTTGAAAAAAACATTATAAATTATTATTATTATATTTGCCTTCACAAAAAAAAAAATCACAATATTTGTGACCTGTTATTAAAGAGTTACTGTAAGTCATGAGTGGAAACAAATGGGTGTTGGGCTGAGTGCTGAAGACAGATATTGAGAAAGTGACAATTACATTGCATAATAATCTTAAGCAATAATCTTATGCAAAAATAATTTCTTGAGTATATATCTTTGATGACATATGTATTAAAATAAAAGTAAAGCCGAATTTAAAAAAAAGAAAAGCATAAAATCATTGATGTTTTTTTTTAACAGTTAGGTTATTAGATCACTTGTTAATGGTAGAAAGATCATTAGTAAGGTATTTTGTATTGTTTTTAGTATTATAGTAGCTTTTTATATAATGTAGTTTTGAAGTCACTCAGACAAAACTTGTTTGCATAGTAAGTCTGAAGTGCGCTGCAGTTTAATGAGTACCCACTAAGTTTCGATATTTCTTGTTTTTTAATTATTTTATTTTCTGTTGTAGTTTATACTAATATTTCCCAACTGCATCATGAAGAAACTCGTTGTTGAACGCAGGCCTGACGGAGCTGCCAATCAAATCATCATTTACTCTTACTGAGTTGTTCAGTATGTTCAATAGTTAAAATGTATGTTCAATACCTTTTAAAATGTGAACAATGGCACTTAGAATTGATAATGGCTTGCTTACTGTAACTCTTTTTCTTGGTCCTCACTTTGCAAAGTACAGATATTTTTTTGTTGGTTTAATGTGCATTTCACAACAACTGTAAAGGTCCTTTTCTCACTGACATTTTAATTCCATCAGATTTAATCAATTTAAGGATTAAACAAGCTAAGAAAAATCACAATATTAGTTCCTGACCATAGTTAAAAGGCATCTTTGACCATTGAGATCTTGTTACAGCTTTATCGACGCTGAATCTATTGGCGTTACAAAACATTGTAAAATCACACTTTTAAATCTAGCTATATAGCATGACTTTTACATTATTTCAACATTTGTAGTTTTGCACCACCTCAAGAAAAGTAAAGAAACTGTATGTAGATTTCACCTCCAGTCAATGAATATTACAGGTGGACGTGTATGTTGTGGTATTTGTTGTGTCTTATTTTTTTAAACAGTTGTCAATTTGAGATGTGTGAGATGTAAGATTTTATATCTGTATGACCCTTATAAAGCACGATCATTAAAATTGATGAAAATGGAAACATGGGATCGCACTAGCCTCTGCTGGATACTAAAGGTGTGTTGTTTTATTTGAAAAGCGTGTTTTATTGGTTTATACTTTGTATCCACCTTTTTCTCTGCACATTAAAAAAAAAGAAAAAATAGTTCCTAACAAATGTTTTTGTTATTTACTTCTGAGTAATGTTTGCGAAAACCTGTATTAGGATTTTATATTTGCCTTCACAAAAAATATAATCACACTATTTGTGACTTAGAGCTACTGTAAGTCATGAGTGGAAACAAATGGGTTTTGGCCTGAGTGCCACAGACAGATATTGAGAAAGTGACAATTACATTGCATAATAATCTTAAGCAATAATCTCCAAAAATAACTTCTTGAGTATATATCTTTGATGACATATGTATTAAAATAAAAGTAAAGCAGAATTTAAAAAAACTAAAAAACAAAGCTACAAATGATGGGTTTTTCTTAAGCTGTTTTAGCACCAAACAAGCGAGTCCAAGTTTGAATTATTTGGAGAAATACTGACTTGTTCAGTTTACTATTCTAACAACAATAAATATGTAAGTTTTCCCCTCAATGACACCAAGATCTTTCTCAGTTGTCCTCCACCTGTAGTTCAGAAATCATGCTGTTTCCCCCCAAAACTGGAGAACAGTTTCTTTGTACTTGCTGTCGCAGTCATTTGTTTAATGATGCATTCAGGTAATCCTCACCGACTGAAGTTATATGAAGATACTTACCATTAAACTGTGACAATTAACCAGGTTTTCATTAAATGTCAAAGTGAAACATTTCATTTTTTGCTGAAATTCGGGGACTGTGAAACCCGTTTAACACTGACATTTAAATCTTTGTCAGAGTGAAGAGGCACAAACACAGCCTGGCTTTACAAGGTGCGTTCCTTCTTACAAAAGACGCAATTAGCCTGAAGCTGAAGGTCTGAAATGTTGTTGTGGTGTCTTTGTATTGATTGGGCTGGTTAGTGGTACCTCGCATATATGTTACCACATATTTTTTATTACTGTATTTCTTGATAAAGCATGTACAATAAAAACATGTTGTGACTCAGATTTGTTTAATATTTGGGCGGGATATGCAAAATACCCATTAAAACCAGGTAAGAGCTCCAAGCACATGTCAAAAAGAAATTTGAAAGCTTTATTGCATTTAGTTAGCATACAAGGCATTGGTGATTTTACATGAAATGTTCAGAACAACCAAACTACAGATACAATAAATACCAATTGCCTATAGTGCCTACTAATTTCATTTTTAGGAAAACCCCCTGGACTCTTCAATAACAACTTCAGAGAGCCTTTGGAAAAGTAAACTGAATGAGATAAAATAATTAGACACATTACAGCAGTGGTTCTCAGAGTGGGTTCTGGAGACCCACAGGGATGTTTGAGGGATTTTCAGGGGGTCCCCAGCAACAAGGGGAATCATTTATTTCACTATAATTCAATCCATAATAACACAAAGACAGAGCGTATGACTATTATGGTCATCGGTTTCATACACTTTCTGTAATAAAGTATCTAAAAGAAAATACTTCTCAGACGGGGGATCCTGGGACAAAGTCTCACCAAATGGAGGTCCGTGGTCTAATTTGTGTCAGTTTAGAGGTCCAGGGTGTGAAAAAGTTTGAGAACCACTGCTGTAGAGCTCTGTGTTGTGTTGCATGAGGACAAAGAAAAATCCCAATAAAGGAATAGCCATACTGTGTTTCTTAGCAGTCTTTATGATAAACAACCCCCTGGTGAGGAATTAAAGAAAGACCTGGATCACCTTTTCTGTACATAAACAGAAAATTGCAAAGCTCAGCGTACAAATCTATATTCAGGAAATGAAATCTGACTTTGTACTGCATACTACATGGTCATGGCAAGACCAGACATCCCATTCAACTACAATGTCCTCTGACATCTTCTGATTACAAAAGAAAGCAACTATTTTTAATGTCTGTTACATCTTTGCTGGGAGGTTAGAACTGATGATGGTGATTTGACTTTGTGAAAGCATCAATGTAAACTTATCTTTAAACTCTGTACAAAAGTATCAGTTGTTTCAGTTGTATATGCTTAAAAGAACATTTGAAAGTTCAGAGGTTATTTGCCCCTAATCATTGGAGATTCTATTTTTGGAATTTTGCTGTTAAATGCTACTAAATTCTTGAAGGAGTCCTGTTGCGCATTAAAACTAAAATACCTTTTTTTAAAAGTGCTTAATAGCAATAGCTCCCTTGCAATTACAACAAAATATTGAAAGTTTTGGTGCAATACAAATGCTCTTGTTTAGACAGTGTAAAGGTAGAAGGTAAACAGCACTGTGGGTGAACAGGATAAATAATTAAGATAATCACCGTAATGAAAAAAAAAAGTTTGACTGTGATTGGAGAGAAAAGCGATGTGAAAGAACAAAATGTAGGACAAGAAGTACAATTGCAAACAAAAATTGCAAACACTGTATTTGCAAGTCTCAGACAAATTACTACAAACACACTATCAAAATATTCTGTTAACCATAACAAAATAACTTACATTTTCTTTCACCTATAAGCTTTGAATTTGTATATAACAAATATTAAAGAGTATTAAATGTTAAAAAAAACAAAACATGAAAAACATGGGCATACATGTACAATAATTCCAATGAACGGTTAACAGGCTATTTGATAATGTTAAAAGAGGATTCATAAGACACTGAAATAAAGCGTTATCAATCATTGTTTACTTACTATACCTTCCATGCGGTATCATTGTCATTATGTAAACCAGTGGTAGTCAGTGCTGGTCATTTGCGACACACTGGTGTAAACCTATTCACTGTAAAAAATATATATATTACCAAAGAGTCTAAAACCCCACAGTATTAAAACTATAGGAACTTCTTTGCTATGTACAGTAAAACAAAATGAGTCCCATTAGAGCTTGTTTTTTGTTTGTTTTTTTCACAAGTCATTGATATACTTTACATAAAAGATACCTTAACATATATATAAACTGCTCTGCTCTCTTTTTGTGTGACTTTTCTCTTTGGTATCTCAACTGAGGACAGAAGTTATGTAGGCACGCTGTGATTTTCACATGACGTGGACGGCAACACAAGGCAAGGATCTGCTATCTCTTCAACATATTTGTTACTTAACAAGACACATACACTGCACACCAACAGCAACATTAACAAACACAATTTCCTCAGTACAGACTAACTTTCTGGTGGGTCAAATGCATTCACCGGACTAGTGGTTCCCAACCTGGGGTTCGGGACCCCCTACATGAGATGATGGGACAGGATAGGAGTCTGCTTTATTACTTATGGATTACTGCATTTGACCTCCTTAAGCCTCTAAAAGTTGTTCAAATAAAAAAGATGTCCTCTTTATAGAGCTGCAAGTCCAATCCATTAGTCGATTGACAGAAGATTAATCAGCAACTATTGTATAGTTGAATAATTGCTTAAGTCATTTTTTAAGCAACAATGAAAAAAATAAGCTGGTTTCAGTTTCTCAGATGTGATGATTATTTGCTTTTCTTTGTTGAACATGATGATAAACTGAATATCCTTGGGATTTGGACTGTTAGACAAAACTAGACTGATCCGAAGATGTAACCTTGCACTGTGGGGAACTTTATTAGATCATTTTCACTATTTTCTGACATTTAGGTACACTTTGCTATATTGTAAGGGGTCACAAGCCAAAAAGGTTGGGAACCACTACACTGGACCATGATGGAAAACTAAGTGTTTTGATTTTTCTCATGTCTTCATTGTGATTTACAGTACCTAATAATCTCACACGCTAATAGAAATATATATTGTTCAAGTTGAACCATGGACAAAATATCTTGGTATCAGTGACTAAGGTGAATAGCAGATTTTGTTATATAGTTTCTACCACTCCTTCTAGGCTGGCAAAAAAAAGGCGTTCTGAAATTTTCAAAGACAATACATAGGTGTCAAAATGACTTACATTCAAAGTGTTGTGGAGACGTGCCCGTGTTCTCCCCTCAGCACGTCTGAAATCTACCCTCTAAATGATCCTTCCTTTCCTAATACATTCATTAGACATGATCACCCTGCCAGCCTTCCAGTACCAGGGTAAAAAGTGCAACACAACAACACTTCAACTATCAATAACACTCTTACGCCTCTCAGTTTTCTGCCACTGAGTAAAAATCTCTATACTCAAATTTTTTGAATTACTTCAAAGTTCCCATTATCTTTTCCGCACTATTTGCTGAAAGCCTACAACACCATTTTGAAGAATATTTGCAGTTATTAACAGTTTTGAGAATTGGAAGTAACGTAACCTCTTTCTTTTTTTTGCTATCTTTTTTTTTTTTTCTTCACAGATTTCCAGTACATCTGCTTTAAATAGCATCTGCTGGTAGCAACTGCTGATGAACGGTTTTGGTTCATTACATGAAAATACAGAGGACTTGTGTTTCAAAGCTATAGACACTGATTTTCAGTGCTGTACCATTACTGAAGTCTAGGGGAAAGGGGGGGGGGGATCCATCTGACAAAAAAAGTGTAATCTCTTTAATCTTTCTCCTGGGGCAGAAAAGATTTTGGCTGTCAGTCATGTTATAGACTGTACCACCACCTTGGAAATCTGTTACATGTACAGTACTACTTATCACAAGGAGCTCTGGAGTAAGTTATTTTATAAAAGCTGATAGATGTGTATGAGTCCAGCATGAAAAGCAAGGGAGGAGGTGGGGAGGTGTTCTGCAAGATATAGTGTGTGTAACTCTGGGCTTAGCTGCCCTGTGTCATGTTCTGCATGTGTTTGGCAATGTCATACACGTAGGTGATGTCCGGCCTCTTCTCCGGGTCAGGGTTGATGCACATATCTACCAATTTCCTTAGCTGGTGAGGGATTAGAGAGTGGGGTGGGGGGTGGGGTTGGGTTGTTGGAAAAGAGAGAAATAATACAATCAATGACACTGTAGTGAGAGTGTACTGTATATCTGAAATGAGCAGTTCCAGAGAAATAAACCAAACACAGAGACCTGCTCATCTTTTAATGCCCTCTAAATAAGGCTCTTTCCATTATAGCAATAACAAGGCAACAGGTAACCGAGCTGAGACAAAGATGCAAGACTGGGTTAGCGCACTAATCGCTTTTTGGTCTGCTGAATCCACTTTTACCCAAGCCCACACATGCACACTCACCCACAAGCGAACTGGCGTGCACACAAATGCACACACACACAAACACTGCTGCCACTCTATTGCTATCCGGAGACAGCACTTACACTTGAAGCCGAGGGAAGCGGCTGATTGGAGCAGATAGATAGACAGGCTCGCAGGCGGAACAGCCACCGCCATCATTAAAAAAAAAAGAAAAAAAGGAGAGAATAAAAGATGGAGAGGAAAGAAAAAAAAAACCAACATCTACGCAAGGTCGCTATGGTAACCGTCTGCCGACTTCCTGGCCGCTGTTGCGTGGCACCGGCTTGGACGAGTTCTCGTCAGCCGTTGTGTATATGTGTGTATGTGTGTGCCTGAGTGAGAAAGTGAGAGAAAGATGTAAATTCAGACAGTCTGAGAATTAGTCCCACAGAATGGAGATATTGGGGAGGGGGTGGGGGGTGGTATGCCAAAGAGATGCAGATATGTAAAATATTCATACGCTTCTTTGCATGGTGAGTGGGGTGGGGAAGTGGAGGGGAGTGTCAGGTGGAGGGAGGGGGGAGCGGGAGCTAGTGAAGGGAGGCGTGGGGGGGGAGCATAGACGGAGATGGTTAAATGACACAACAAAGATGAGCAGCTGACAGTTTGCTGCCGATCCTTCAGGAGCATTGTTTACATCCAGACAGGCGCTGCAGGCACCCCCCTCATCTCCATCTCTCCATCACCCTGTCTCTCGCTCTATCATTCCCTCTCTCTTTCGCTTTGTCTTCCTTTCTCCTGGATTGGGGTGACATGTGGGGCAATGCAGCTCAGCATGGTGTGTGTATGTGTGTGTGTGGAAACGGATCTCTTGTAACAAATAATATAAAATTGCAAAAGAGCTTATGCAAACACAAAAACACACACACAGAGGCTAGCAATTAGCCTTTATCAACCTAATGAAGTTAATACCACATGATAATGACAGGCCCTCTGTGCAGACTTTAGAATTGGTTTATAGACACATGAATAAGTAGAGCACTTAAAACCAGCCATTGTGTGCAGTGCATTGTGTGCATTCATGGACATTAAAAAAGTTAGGTGCTTTTTGTTTAGTGGATCATTGAATTAATTTCTGTATTTCATTATTAACCTGTAAAATAATGTGACTTATCAAAATGAATGTAGAGTTGATCACTATGATCACTACTTACACAGCTCATAGTCTGCTAACAGGTCTTAATCCTGTTCAGAAATGAACAAAAATAAAGAATGGATGGCTGAACTGGAGAAAACATGAAATGACTATTACTGCTGTAAAATATTTAATTTTTAAATTTACATTTTTTGTACGGATTAAACAAACATGGTTTTAACGTGTTAATTAGTGAGCTTTAGAGGTGATAGTGGGACGTTTTTGTTACCTCCAGACAGAGACAGGCTAGCTGTTTCCTTCTGTGTACAATGTTTGTGATACTCTAAACAGTAAGTAAAAGACAGCAGCCTTATATTTACTGGACAGAAACATGAGAGTGGTATTGATCTCATAATCTAACCGGACCACCAGAAAGCAAATAAGTGTGTTTCCCAAAATGTCTTAAACTATTCCTTTCTTTTCTAAAGTATAGCACTGCAGTTTTCAAAAAGGCTAACTGTGATGTAAAGTATATGTCATTTAGAGTTGAAAAATGAATTAGAGAACATTTGAATTTAGTTCAGTCAAAACAATGTAGATGACTAAAAGGGCTAAATCTTAAAAAAAACACTGGTATGGTCCTTTAATAGACAAGACATGAGGCGAAACCTCTAGCATTTTAACAAGCTAGCAGTTAAGACTTGTAGTTTGTAATTGTTAACTATCAAATAAATATGGTAACTTACAAAGCTTTAGAGCACCCATCAACAAAGCACTGTGTCATTGCTAAACAGAATACCTGTAATGTGTATGTGTATGTGTATGCATATGCGCCTATGAGTCAGAGTCTGAGTTTTTGCATGTGTGTACACTTGGACTTAACATTTTTAACAGAGAAAGACAGAAACGTTAGAAGAAAAAAAAAGCCACCCACACAAAGAGGACATTGCAGACAAGAAGCCATGCGCATTCATACACACGTCACCGGCAATCAGCAGCAAGCCAATCGTTAACCGCAGCCCGACTAGATTACATTTTTGTGCACGAATAAGTCTACACAGAATTACAGCAGATGATTTAACATTTAGTTAGGGAAACATGACACTCAAGCCCATTTCATTTCACCCCACTCTGCAGCATGGCCAGATGCTTTTGATATGTGCATTTAATTTTCAAATGGTTAAAATCATAGCCATTCTTTTGATCACAGAGTAATATCATACTGCACTGTAGCTCAGACAGTTGGCTGGATTTCACTTACATATAGAAATGAACTATAATAGTCAATACAAGTAGAAGTCTCCGATCTGGTACAGAAAAAAGGAGCTGGCCACTGCTCTTTTAAAACAGTAGTTAGTTTAAAAAATATTAAGAATTTTCTTTTAAAGGTGTTCAAGAGTCCAGACTATCATGAGTCCTTTTAAAACACTGAGCAGGTCTGTGTCTACTTTGTGATATAGCAGTAAAAGGCAATTTATACAGTACTTACCTCCTCTGAGTAGTGATCTGAGGGAAGAGGGGGGTAGTCACACTGTTCTATCTTCTTACAAAGGGAGTAAAGATTCATCTTATCCCCGTAAAATGGACTCTGTAGGGCTGCCATCTGAAATATAGAGATATGAAGAAACAGGGAGTGGACAGGGAGGACATATAGAGAAAAAAGAGGAAAAGACAATAGGAGAGGGTGTGAGAGAGCAACGTTAAAACTTGAAACAGCCAATCAAGTTCTCAATAGCTGCTACACAGAATAAAGCTATCGAGGGGTATTATTTATTGATTAAAACAAGGGACATGGTGTGAGAAGCAAATAAAGTAAGGCAAGAAGTCAATAGGTGTCATTTTTTGTGGAAATATCATATCAGTACACACTTTTTTATATTTTTTGGAGTGGACTGAGTGGTATTCTCAAACTGAGGTGAACCTAAACAGAAAAATCTGTTTAAGCTTTCCTTAGCTTATGCGTTTTCCTGTTAGTTTGCTGGCCCTTTCTGCCACACTGCTTCGAAAACTTGGTGAAGAGAACGAGAGGAAACAAACAGCTGAGAAAGGAAAAGAAGCACGAGAGAGGTGCAGGGATATGAGGGGAGAGAATTTTTCAGTTTGCTGGAGCAGCAAGAAAACTATATCCTCTAGAAAACAAATGCGGGCAAACACAGAAGAGGAAAGGCAGATGTGAAATGGTAAGGATAAGGAGACCTGTGCTGGTGGGTGGATAATAAGTGAAGAGTCCCTCCAGTCTTTCTAACAATAGAATACCATACTATTTTACCAACTCCCTTCCTATAGTATAGATGTGCATGCACAAGGTAAAGCCAGTAGCACTCTTGCATAACATACACATCTAAATTCCTTTCTTTTTTTGATTCAGAGCTTCTTAAAATGAATATTATGTTAGGCTAAACTGCATAACTAATAATAAATAAACATGGTTGGCCTCGCTGTCAGTGTTGATGATGAGTGCTGCTCAGACTCAAAGATGTTTGAGCTTGTTCACTTGTTTTCCATTTATTTAAATGAGATTACATAGGAGGAGATGTTGTGCAGGAAGGTAACATAATATCAAGACATTTTTTCTATCATAGATATTTCTGGGCAGAAAAGGGCCTTTTTAGATTTAATGTCTTCCAATTAACCTCAAACCCTCCACCAACACTTTGGAAATATGACTGCACTATCTTTTGGACCAATGTGAAAGCAGCAGGGTCCAAAGCCAGTTATAGACAGACACCACTCAATGCTCAAAGCTTTTTGTTTAAATAACTTTCTTCACATTTTCATCAGTAATCTTGCATAAGTAGGCTGGCCTTGGTTTGTTTCATTATGAAATCTGTGAGGATAGGATGTGATTTTGATTAATCTTTTTGCATTTTCGATGGGGTAATTGGTTGCTGAGGTATGATTAAAAAAAAAAACATGGAACAAATTGTGTATTGCTGTATAGCACTGCTATACAGCAATACACGTTTAATGTGGTGGGTAGAATTAAGTTTTTTTAAACATTAAAATGTTTACTTTTTTCAGATGTCTCTGCACTATAATTGGAGAATGCATGCGTTTGACTGTCTGCTAATTGGTGGTGTGAAAGTAGATGAAAATCACTTCTCCACATATGGATCCAAATGGAATCCATCCACACAGAATACGGCAGGTTAGTGTGAACGTGCCTCCTTGCACACTCTCAGGGACAATGTGTCTGTGTAAATAGGACCATAATAGAAATAATGGAGACAGTGTTTTACTTGGAACATAGACAACCAAACATGTGCCAAGCAGTACTGACTATGTGAACATTTTTACTGCACCACACACAACATCAGGTTATTTCTATAGGAAATGGTTGTCCATTTCTGAAACATAGAAACACACTCACTGGATAATTTAAAGCATCTGCTTATAAAATACAAAGAAGCTTTTGGTGAATTAATTGATATGCCTCTCTGTCATGTTAACCTGTAAAGTCACAAGCACTTCTCTAAAAAATAAAAAATAAAATAAAAAAAGAAGAATTTCCATGAGCAAATTGTCTCACTTTGTTGCATGTAGCTATGAGTGTAACCTACTGACATCGCCCAAAAAGTGCCAAGCAGATCACAAACATGTAGGCGGCTTCATCATTGTCTTCACTGAAAAATGTGTCAAACACAGATGGTGCAGAGACAGAAAAGTTCTTGTTCCCTATTGGGCAGATTTAGAGTTTCTGTCACAGCTTCCACTGGGAAGTCAAGATGGAGACGATGGAGTCTCAGTGGGCCATTTCTCCTCTGCATATAAAGTACCATTCACTCGTTCATTTAATCTCTTAATCAAATGCTTGCATTACTGTATATCCTCAAAAAACACATGTGAACACTAAGTAAAAAGGATCTCCCTCTCTCTCTCTCTCTCTCTGTATGGACATCTCTCTTCCTCTGCTCCAACAATTACTACTGAGGCAGGCACCGCAGGCAGTTGACAGTGATGAGATGTGTGTGGAAACACGTATTCCTGTGTGTGTCAGCAATGATGCACTTCCATAAGTATTGGAGCTTTGTATCTGCAGCCTAAGATGCACTGACAAATGCACACACAGCAAAGCTTGAGCACAGGGGAACATCCTCACAAATGCAGACTCACTGGAGTTAACACAGATGGCATTTCATGGTGTTCAGAGACAATTTCAGGCGAATCAGTCAGGGTATAGATCCTCAACTACTGTGCCACCAAATACATAACAGCTTTGTAATGAACCAAAAAACTCATGTCATGTGAAGTAATCATTTATAAAACATCATGCTCATTACTTAGTTAGCAGTGTCTTGGTAAATTTAAGTAAAACAACAAAAACTCTTCCCCAATAGTTCAATTTCGAAAAATACAAAGCACCTCATCTAATCATTCCTCTATCACTGATTGACCTTCACACAATATCAATGTCACAATTTAAATTCAAACTGATTTAGACTGTCTAACCATGGATCATACTAAATCCAAGCAATTAAATCACCAGCTAATTTGCCATTTGCTGCAGCCTATAAATATATCATCAGTCCAGTGAGGCCAGAAAACTTTTGATTTTATTATGACACATTTAGCAATAAGGTCAAGGACATCTCGCATTTTCATTTTAGAAACTCATCACTTTCCAACAAACAAACTGAGAGCGATTGAAATGCAACATTTAGGAGGCGGTGCCAGCCGGACTCAGAGGGAGACCAAACTCAGATTTAGATTTCAGCTGGCTTTCTTTCAGAAGGGTATGAGTCTGTTTGGAGTGCCCATGTTTGCACAAAACATGCTGATTACTCATTGTCAGAGTTCACTTCAATTACTTGGAAAGAGCCATGTGGGAAAACACTCTTAATTGATTTATAACAAATATACATACTATACTGGCTTTTGCTGCTGGTCAGGAGATATGTATGTCTGTGGTGTTTGTTTGTAAGGGCTAGTAAGTGCTTCTGAAAAACATGGATTTCACAGTAAGTGAGAGGGGGAAAAAAAGAAAGGGAGAGAGGAAAAAAAGAAAATCAGCCAGCTATAGACACCAGGAGGCAAAGGGTTAAACAAGACCCCATCGTATTTTCATGCATCTTCTGCTTTTGACAGATGAAAAATGTCAACTGTCCTGTTTGTATTTGGGAGTTTTTGCACTATTCATCTGCTTCATTAGTGCCTGCTGCTCCTAGCCCCTGACAGCTGCCAGCCCCCTGCTCTCAGTGCGCACACACACACAAAAAAGGTGCATGCCCACACACACACACACACTCATTTTTTCAGGCTGTGTCGTCGCAACGGGTTAGATGATTGACTCACTCTCTGACCTCTGAGGCCCTGGTGTGCGGGTGTGAGAGAGTGTGTGTGTTTGTGGGTGTGTATGGTTCATTGATATTCGAGAGACATACAATGCACGCATGCCTGCTGTCTGTCTAAGGGGTGTGAGCGGCTGGTGGCAGAACACACGCACACCCTTACACACACACACACACACACACACACACACACACACACACACACACACACACACACACACACACACACACACACACACACACACACACACACACACACACACACACACACACACACACACACACACACACCCTCCTTTGTTCCTCTTCTCTTTTTCAGATGGCCAGGTTGTGCTCTCCCAAGCCCAGGCATGTAAAGCCAGTATCCCTGTCCGTGTAAAAGGTCTGGGTAGGGCCTTCCAGTTTAATTAACACTGATCCTGCTCTCTTTCTCTATCCAGCTTCTCTCCCTGTACGCCAATTAAAAGGAGCTGTGAGGGGCTTCCGTCAGCTCCTTCCACCCATATTTATCCCTGGAGCCTTTACAGCATGGGACTGAAGGGCTTCTCAGAAGTTCACACTTACTCATTTAGAAAAACACACAAACACACAATTACAGGCACATGCTACATCAAAATAAACACACCTAAATGTTAACACATACATGCTAAATATATATATTTTGCATATATTCTCTCCCTCATTCTCTGTCTCTCTCTGCCACACACACACACACACACACACACACACACACACACACACACACACACACACACACACACACACACACACACACACACACACACACACACACACACACACACACACACACACACACACACACACACACACACACACACACACACACACACACACAGATGTAAAAGTGAGGAAAGCATGACTTTTTTATGTGCTCAGTGGTCCTTCATGTGGCTTTATGATGATATATTAATCAAGGCAATAAGTCACAGTGTAGGGACAGTCATTAAAAATATACCTGCACCCAGTGGAGTCATCACTCCTCTACTTCAATGCACTAAAAAGGACGGGAGAAGTAAAGAGGATGAGAAGAAGAAGAATAGATGGATGAATTAAAAGTGCCAGATTGTTCCAGTGGGCTGAACTTTTGAGGAAAACTGATAAAGAATCTCTTCTCATTTCGCCATCTCACTGCAGATCATACTTAGTGTTGCTATTTGAATTGGGAAATGTAAAGGAACTGTTCAGCATTTTTGGGAAATATGCTCATTCGCATTGCTTGTCGAGAATTAAATGAGAAGATCGACACCACTCTCATATCTCTCCATAAAATGTAAAGCTACAACCTGGAGACGGTCAGCTTAGCTTACCATAAAGACTGGAAACAAGGAGAAACAGCTAGCCTGGACATGTACAAAGCTCATTCATTAATGTGTTATTTCTCTTTTATTTAATACAAGAACGTGGGTGTAAAAATGTAAATTTGTGGTTTTATGGGAGTTTATTTCATTAATATTTAAGAGTAAAGGAATATCGGTCTTCTCATCTAATTCTCATCATGAAAGCAAATAAGCAAATTTCCCAAAATGTTGTTTCGTTATAAAGGCTACCAACTCTCACAACATGGTTATGATATGGCTCATAAGGTAGAACTGAGTTTAAAGTTTCGTTCCCAAATGTTTTTAGTTGAAAATAGAGGTAGGAAGGACAGCATGGATATTAAGGCAGGTTAGGGATGAACAAATAGATGATAAACAGGCCTGAAATACTGCACACAAATGGGTTAAGTAGCTTGTTAGATTTTAGCACAGCCAGATACTGACAAACAATAAAAAGTACACAAAAAAAAATACACACTCTGTATGAAAAAGGCTGAAGGATATCCAGGCTTTGTTTGCAAAATCCCCACTTTCAAAAACATATAGAGAGCTAGCCACAGGGCAGTTCATCACATGCAAACGCCAGCTGCTGAGAAACCAAGCATTTTTGGCCTCATAAAACCAACATCAATACAAAAGGGGAGGGAGTGGAATGAGGCAGGAGGCATGAGACATGGGCACAGTCAGAGGTATGGATGGCTGAGCTCCATACAGGAAGGAGACACATTCCTGTAAAGCTTTTCAAGATATTCTCCTCCTCTACTAACCTTTATACAAAACACAGCAACCACAACACATCCGTACAAGCGGGAAACCTACAGTGTGTGTGTAAAATGCATCTCCTTAACAGAGAACAGACTCAGCAAGCGCGTGAGAGTTACTAATACAAGTATGAGGTGGTTTTGACTGTGAGCTGGAGGAGAGAGAGCGCTGGGAGAATGCAATCTCATCGACTGGCATGTGACCAACTGCCCCTCCTTACCTTTACGGTCACCCTGGGAGACAACCCTGACGACTGCTGTTACCGCAGTGTTGGGTGTTTGGGTGAGGGGCACAGGACAGGGTCAGGTGATGTAATGAGGTTGGACATGGAGAGAAAGGGATCAAACAGAATGGAAGATGAAGATAGACGCAGATACAATGACCAAGTATTGACGGACGGACCCTTCGGACCCTAGCCCAAACCCCCGGGCACAAGAATGAAAAATGCAGGCTCTCTCAAATGGAGCTGTTTCACACATAAGGAACCAAACTCCCTGGGACACACACACAAACATACACCAGCACAAGTCTCAGCCCCTACAATGTTCAGAGTGAAATCAATGAGTACCAAAGGGATCAAGCCTGGATTTCTATGTGAATTCCTTATGCCTGAAGGTTAAGTGAGGAAAAAGGAGGCGTACAGAGGGGAACTCAGGGAGAGGGGAGGAGAGAAGAGCAGAGAGGAAAGAGGGAGAGAGTTGGAGAGAAAGAGGTAAGTTTCCTGACACTGAATGCACTATGGAGCCCTCTTACCAAGAAGAGTGGAAAGCAAGGGTCTCTTCTTCAAAGAGAATATGCATGGTGTGGTGAGCACTGCTCTGGTAACAATAGGGATGTAAAATCTGTATCTCCACAGGCTCCTTGCATGGCTCACCTTGACCTGATGGCTTCAGATCCGTCTCTGCTCTCGTACCTACAGTACTTTCTCTCTGATTGAGCAAATCCCCCCTCCCGAATCTTTCTCTTCTCTCCAGCAATCTATAACCCTGCTCTCGCAATTTGTTATTTTCTTCATCCACTTCTTCCCCTCTGCTCTTTCTGTCTCTCCCATCTACCTCATCTTTTCATTCTCTCTCAGGACTTTTACTGCCTATTCCCTCACCATTTTCTATATTTCTATATTACTCTTATATAGATTCCCAAACTTTCTCTTATTACATTTTTTATCTCCTTCATCTTCACTTCCTGTGCCTTGTGATCCCCCAGGAGGAGCTGAAGGGTGTTGGATGAATGATTGAATGAATGAATGGATGGATGGATGGATGGATGGATGGATGGATGGATGGATGGATGGATGGTGACTTCCTCAGGGAGCAACAAGTCTCCCTCTATTTATATTTTATAATTTTTTTTAAATTTTTCTCTCTAGCTTTTTCCTTATCTCTGGCCTTACTCACCCTGTCTCAGTGCTTAGTCCAGGCTGTGACCCCTATCTGTTGTCCTAAGGGTGAAAGACATAAAATATCCAAAGACTGTCCCATCTGAAACTGTGAAACAATTGATTTTCAGGTTGCACATGCAATACTATGACTATGAACAGCTTCCTCAAAAAGATATTGCTAAAGCAAGCTAATCCTGACAAACGGAACCGCATCAAAGCAGGAAGGCAGACAGTGGAGAGGGATGAGAGGAAAGTGGCTAGCTCTTCAGGGCCAGGCTGGATAAACAGAGCACACTCTCTCCACAACAGGGATGTAGGGGATTGGTTACTATCCTGACCTGTAGCCATGGACTGATGGTGCCTGTTACTATAAATGTATAACAACAGTCATATCAATATCACTTATAAATATCAGACAGCAGCTCACTAATGTTTGTCCCCTCGCTGGTTTACTTCACTGCCTGTAGAGATCTTGTGATTACTGTTCCCACTGGAGCAGAGGAAAACCCTGAAAACCCTCTGGAAAATGGAAATACAAGTGGAATATTCATGTTCATTAGCCATGTAAACAGCTTAGTAGGAATATTGTCTAACTCTGAATTAGGGCAAAAACTGGAATATTTTGAGCATGTAAACATTGTCAGTATGCCTGAAAATAGTGTGTGCACACATATATTCAGTGCATGCAAAGGTTGGTACATTAGAAACATCAGATTGACTGTTATCATCCATCTCTATCATTGTTCTGCCTCTTTCTCTTTCCTCTTTGTTCCCTCTGCTGTGGTCTACAGCAGAGTGCTGTGGTGTTTTGCCCCCTGACTAATCAAACTAGTCAGTGTCACTGGGCGGCCTTATCTAAAACACATGGCCATGTCAGTTCCCCTCACTCCCTAACTTTTCAACATTCAACAGGTTCCCAAGTTAGAGAACCTTAACTCCAAGTGTGTTAAGACTCCAGCTCGGCCAGGACTCAGAGAGAAACAGCAGGGATACCAGGTAAAGACATGTGACTTCCCATTTAATTATATTATTAATCTGTTATAAACTGTGTGCATTTTTTAATGTACACATTGTAACATGTAAGAGGGTATAAGTAGTATAACCATGTGGCTAAATGCAGGTAACTATGTATGTATACCTATAAATAAGGACTCTTGCTATATGTGGTATTGAGGATGGTTTGTTTGTGTATGTGTGTGTCTGAGCCAATGTGTTCTCACGTCACTCCTACAGTCGGCTGCAGGGTGACAGTGTGTGCGCACATACTCCCATAGTTTACCTCGTAGAGCAGGCATCCTAGCGACCAGATGTCAGATTTGAAGTTGTATCCGTTTTCATGTATCCTCTCTGGTGACATGTAGTAAGGAGTACCCACTGGAACAAAGACGGTGGGAGGGACAGAGAGAGATAGACAGAGGCAGAAAAGGAGAACAGGACAAAGAGAGAGTGAGCATTACCATTTTGCATGGCAAACACATGCTTTTCCACAGTTCAACATCACTGACACAGCTCACACTGTACAGGAAAGCAGGTGAGGAATGGGGGTGTCATCTCAAACTGTGACAAGTTCAGAGGTTGGAATACTCACCATTTTTAGCAAAAGCACAAAAAAGAAAAGTACAGTGATACATTAAAGTGTATTGCCTCTGTTAATTATAAGTTAGCTCAAGTAAGATGATATTTAATAAGGGTAGATACCATCAAGCACACGCATAGAGTGCATGCAATTGTAAAAGTACTACAAAGTGAAGCATGTATATGTACAGCAGACATCCTTGCACACACAAAATATACATAAATCAGTTTTGATTACTGGGGTTTGGTAATGATCTGAAACAGTAGTCAGTGAATACGCCCAGGGAGCAGCGGTGGAGCCTTAAAAGTTGGCCTGTATCTGGTTCTGGTTTTGAAACTTAAGAATCCCAAACTGCCTTGGCGACTGGCAGAGCTCCAGAGAATCAGACCTTCACCCAACTGGACACAAAGAGGAACCGCAACTCAATATCACATCCATCCACACACTGCAGGACACTTTGGAGATTTGCTGCATTCTTAGCCGAGTTTGACTGGCTGTTTTTTCATTTGCTTTCTGTTTACTGTGATTTCCCATGTAAAAGTCTATCAAGCACAACCAGCAGAAGTTTTATATTAATCACATATGGTTAAAGGATGGAAATTTTACCAGGCTGCTAACCTGGGCTGAGCAGCTCTCAGCCTGTTCTCATTCCTCATCCTCCCTAGAAAACATGTGAACGGAGGCTTTGTGAAGTAAGATGACAGCTCCACAGGCTCTGCTGAGCGGCTGAATAACGTCCATCAGTACCATCCCTCCACATGCCAATGTCTGTAGGCTCCACGATAGATAAAGGTAGGCTGCTGGTGGATTTCATGTGAAAATAATCATCTTCTTTGCAAGGTCTTGCATTCTCCTTGGGATCCATACTGGCAAATATCTGACTTCGATTACTAATTGAGTAACTCATATTTCAACTGTTTGAGTGGCACTATCTGAATTCAACGCTGATTACAATATGAGATAGTTGACTTAAAATTGCCCTTTTTCATAATTTGTCTTCTGTACTGCACCACCGACATACACGTTTAGTCCAAACAGCTCATTTTGGTTCCACCCTCCATAGTTGAGGTTGTAAACATTGCTTACATAGTTGCTAGAATTGTGGAATCAAATCTTAAGTTTTACCAAAAGCTGAAATGGAGCCCTAGGAGAACCTTTAACTCTGCTGTACATGTGATGTAAAATAAAAATGAAGCTCAGAAGGCTGACTTCAAAGTCGTGATTTGTTTTTCTTTAATGTTTGTTTAATTTTTTTTTTTTTTACAGACAGAAAATTTGAGGGTTTCTAAAAAAAAACCTTTTTTTAAATAAATAACACAAACATGGTCTTGACCGTAGCCTACGGAATATACAAAATGTGCAGTGGAAAACAGGTAGAGAGAGTGAGGAGGAAGAGAATTTATGCAGGGCAACTGGTAGTTGTTGAGTTTACAATAAGCACAAACAGTTGAAGGGAGCTGGGTAGGTGAGAACGGCTCTCAAGTGGAAAGAACTCAGGAGAAAAGTCTGCTTGCTGGAAAATTGTAGGAAAAAGTCGTAACTGAACTCACTCGCAGTACTCACATGTGCACACATACACACACACACACACACACACAAAATCTCCAGAGCCATTCTGCACATTAACAGGTCGGAGGAAACTCAACTAATGTAATTGCAATTAATAAAACTATTACAGAGGGGGCTATTAGATTTGAAGTCGATGGGAACTGAAATGAAAGCTAGCACTTTTAATTTTGGCGCAGATCTAATTGGGTTGAGAAAACACGCTTTTATCTTAAATGTGTGGTTTTGAATAATGAAGTGTTACCTGTCATTCCAAAAATAAGCAGCATCTGCACAGGCAGAGAAGAAGCAAGAGAGAGCAAGTGGAAGAATAAACAGGGGACTGGGGATTGCCGTTTTAATTGGTCATCAGGTTGGTATTGTGGTTTGTGTGTGTGCGTGCGCCAGTGTGTGTGAGCTGTGAGGTCTCATGGTGCGGTCTGAACAAGCTCCCCTAACATTCATTATTAGTTAATTAAAAAGAATCAGCCTCTCTTATGCTAATAGTTGCATTAAAAAGGCAGCAGCGCCAGGCTGAGGCTCCTTCAGCATGCTAAATTAAGGGCACATTACTTATTCATGCAAATAAATTGAAAGTCATGTTGGGATTGATTTCCATTATTGTGAATGGCTATGACAACACTGTATCTTTCGCAAAACAGGGTAAGCATTGTTGTATAGGAGGTGATATGCCATGCAGTATAAAAAATTATTCAAATCCCACACTTCTAAACACTTAGCTGAATGTACTGTTAAATGAACCGCAAAGGGTGAAGCTCTAAATACATTAACTGATTTGATTGCACAGACTTATTGGAATTTCCTTAGTAGCACTTTAAACTTAAAGCTTTTACATGCCCATTTAAACACTGTAAAGTATTTCGACAGGAGTTCCCATTAATAGTGCAAGCCTTCTCTAATCTACACTCTATTACCAATTTTAAATGACTTCATGTTGAACAGCAAGTGTGATTCTGCTCTCAAATGCCATGATTGAATTTCTTGTTCAGGCCCAGGTTTATAAATCTGCTCTGCTCTATTATGTTTTAACAAATAAGATGTAAAGTACAGCCCAGCAGGAGTAGACTCATAGTCACAAGGCATTCTTTGTATTCCCTTGTATGTTCCTTATGATATTCTTATTATTTTTATTATCTGACATTATCTCCAGAAATTCCCACTCTTCCCAATAGTACCTGACACAATTAATACAGTCCTTAACCCTGCTGCTACTGCCTGCTCTGTGCCAACCAAAGCCACTAGTGCTGCATTTCTAAACTTTTTCCCAAATAAAATTGATAATATCCAATCTGCGATATCACGTCCTGCTTACGACCCCTCCGTCCTCCGACTACTTCTCTCCTGGACATGTTCAACACTGTAGGTCCTACAATTGCAACCATCCTGGTTCTGTTCTCTCTTCTTCTGCACTTTAAACATGCAGTAGACCTCCCATTATTAAAAACTATGTTCTCATTTTTATCTAAAGTCATGGAAAAAATTGTCACAGCACTGAGTCCGCTCTACTTCACGTCTGCTCTACTGCTATCTTTTGACTAGTAAATGTGTGATACTAATTCTAGTAGACTTTAGCTCTGCCTTTGATACTGTTGACCATACCATTCTGTTGAACTGTCTCAAGCACCAGGTTGGTATCTAGGGTAGCACCCTCCAGTGGTTCGCCTCCTACCTAAACAGGTAGACCCATCACCTGTGAAATACCTAAAAGGCTCCAATGTAGGCCTATATTATTCCCCTTAGAAATGCTCCCTTTAGGCTCCATCATCCAAAATAAGATTCTTCCAACTACACCTACACCACCTACACAGATGACACTCAGCTTTACCTCCCATTAGAATCTGGTGAAAATAATAACAACACAATTAGCCCCCCCCCCCTTTACTGCCTACAGGATGTGATATATTGGACGGCAAAGGCAAAAAAAGGTCTTCAATTAAAAGACAGTAAGACC
Source organism: Scomber scombrus (assembly GCF_963691925.1). Taxonomy (NCBI): domain Eukaryota; kingdom Metazoa; phylum Chordata; class Actinopteri; order Scombriformes; family Scombridae; genus Scomber; species Scomber scombrus. The sequence continues at coordinate 22,628,110 of NC_084977.1, read as the reverse complement.
GAAGTGTCTTATTTGATCCCTCTAACTCCAACAGGGATATAGCTAATCACTTAATCTTGGTGTCATCTTGGATCCAGCTTTAAAATGTGTCACTGTCAAGGTTGCCTTTTCTAGCTAAGAATTATCACCAAACTAAAACTGTTCCTCTCATTTAATGACCTGAAGATTGTCACAAATGCCTTTATTTCCCCTGGCTGGATTACTGCTAGGCTCTTCTTGTCTCACTTGGCTACCAGGCAAGTACAGAACAGAGTTTTATTATTTGTTTTTATTTGTCTGGTGTCCCCTTTCCAACCCTGCCCAGATCTCTCAGATCCTCAGATCAGCTGCTTCTGGCTGTGTCTCGCTTGAGCCTTGGGGGTAAGGGTGATCGTGTGTTTGCAGTAGCCACCCCAATACTTTGGAACAGTTTACCATTTTCAATTAAGTGTTCCCCCTCTGTAGACACTTTTAATGGTAAACTTAAACCCATAGGTTTTCTCAGGCCTTTGGGTGTCGTTAAGATTTTATGTTTTTTTTACTCTTCTGTGTTTTCCAACTGTTCCTTTACTTAATTATTTGTGTACGCTTATATAATGGTATTGTTATGTTATCTCTACTGCTTTTTGCTGTTACCATGTTATGTTATATTGTTAATTTTATGTACATCACTTTGCTCAACTCTGGTTGTTTTTAAATGTGCTTATGAATAAACTTGATTTGATTTTATGATTTTCTTGGTTTTCTATATGCTCATCCCCACCTTGGCTCATTGCCTACTCCCCTTTTTTCTCAACTTGCTTGCTTGATTTTAAAAGAGCCAAGTCTTCATTCATATATATAAATATATATATATATTACAATCGTCAATTATTTCCAACATCAGCCTTCCTGAAGTCTTTCTGCTTCCATCTTGTTCTCCCCCCTCCTCTCTTTATTTTCTCCTCCCCCCTTTCTCATCGTTAACACCTTTCTCATTACAGGTGTTAATTGCAGGTATATTATACAACTTATTACTGCCAATTGGCTAGTCTGTCATTCCTTTAATGATTGCATCAGCTTTTCTCTAACCACCATTCTTTTGTTCTTTTTCACTTTTCACTTTTATCCATCACTTCCATAACTGTACATACCCAAACACATACTAGGTGTCTTTTATATGTTTGTGTGTGGTTTTGTCAGTCTTATGTCCCAGAGTGTGGACACATATATGTCAGTAATATGTGTCTGTTGGTGTAAATGTACATTGCATCTATCTGATAGTGCATGATAATCAGCTGACGCATGTGTGTGTATGTGTGACAAGACTATATAGATGTGCATATGCATACATTCATCTGTATAGGAGACAAAGAGTCTGTGTGTCTCTCAGCATGTGCAAGAGTGTGTTGGAGACAAAACAAACTGTGTGTGTGTGTGTGTGTGTGTGTGTGTGTGTGTGTGTGTGTGTGTGTGTGTGTGTGTGTGTGTGTGTGTGTGGAGAGAGAGAGGGGGAGAGAGAGAGAGAGAGAGAGAGAGAGAGAGAGAGAGAGAGAGAGAGAGAGAGAGAGAGAGAGAGAGAGAGAGAGAGAGAGAGAGAGAGAGAGAGAGAGAGAGAGAGAGAGAGAGAGAGAGAGAGAGAGAGAGACTGCAGGCTGCTGAGTGGCTGAGTTGAAAGCCTGGGAGCTGACAGGCTGTATGCCTGGACCTCCATCTCAGCTCCACCACCCTGCTCCACTGTTCAGTTGGGTGGCTGGGCTCATTACAGACCCACGCTGGCACGCGATTGTGTGCAAGGACACGCACATGCACAAGCACACATACATACAGCTCTTCCTCACATTCTTGCTTTCTATCTCTCCCTCTCACTATTGCTCTCCTTTTTCTCCTGTTTTTTTTTCTATCACATTGTCATATTCTCCTCTTACTCTGCTATTTCTAACTTTTTTCTTTCCCTCTGCTTTCTTTTTTTCCATCACTCTGTCACATTCTCTTCACTTGCACCCAGCACATTCTACCTTTCTTTTTCAGTTTCTCTGTCACTCGTTCTTCTATTTCTTGTGCTCCTTTTTTTTCTGACATATTGCTTTCTCCTCTCTCGCTCGATCTTCTCCCTCACTCTGCCCTGTCTTCCTTTCTCCAAATCTAGTTTTCTAATACCTTCGTTTTCTCTGTCTCACCCCTCTTCACCCCCAACTTCATTGTCCTTTCTGACTAAAAGTCATGGTACTTGAGGGACAGACGGAAGGAGAAGTGAAGACAAGATAGATAAACAGAGTGGGAAAGAAGTAGAGGCAACAAAGAAAGACAAAAACTAGATCTGCTCTTTGAAACAAACCACAAGAAAAGTCAAGGGACAGAGGGTGAAAGGATGTTCCTTGTGACAACAGGTCATGCTAACCTACAGGGCTGCAAGTAATAGATAGCATTTACTCTAGTTTCTGTAACAAAGCTGTTCTTTGTGTACTTATTTATATATTTATAATTACCCTTACAAAAGTATTCATTTATTATTTATTTCAAGTTGCATCCATTAACGAGTTACATGAAAAAGTCACGATAAACCATGTGAGAATGTAACAGAAGAAAGCTGCTATATCAGCAACTGCAGAGAAGAAGCTGCTGGTGTGGCTGTGGCAGCAGGAGGGCAGGGCTCGATGTCCAGCGAGGTTCCACACAGCTGATGCTCTGTGTTTAAATGTATATGGTCACCTACAGAGTGTCATGGAGTGTGACGACGATCACACCTGGGCCACTTCGACAATGCAAAATAATTACAAATTATGTCATTATGGATTATGGCTATTATTAGTGCTCCATCCAGGAAGCACACTAATCAAACACACCCACAATGTTGTGTGACCAACGGGTGCATGATGGGTTTGGTAAAAATGTTCACGGTGGGTGTGCAGGTGGTCGGGTGGCTAGGTCGCTTGCCACGTACGCAGCGGACCCCGGTTCGAATCCCGGCCAGAGGTCCTTTGCTGCATGTCACACCCCCCTCTCTCCCATGATTTCCTGTCTCTGTACTGCTAATAAAAGGTGTCTATGCAAGAAAAAAAATCTATTTTTAAAAAATGTTCATGGTGGACCTTTCAGCAGTGCCCTCTATGTTCACTCTATGATCTTTTACCTTCAGTGAAATGTGCATGTACTTTTTGCTGTTTTAGACAATCCCTGTTATAATTGTGACTGATGACTCTTCATCTGGCTCAAAATTTTCAGATTGAGAATGAAATAGCAAAAGAGTTCAACCTAGGGTAGATTTCAGAAAACTTTGCAGTGCACAAGGCTCACAGAATACCATTCAGAAAAAAAGAAAGAAAAAAAAAACACTGATGATTGCAACACACTCTCCAGATTACGTAAACGGCTGCTGTGTTGGATGGTAATGCAGCATTGTGTGTGTGTGTGTGTGTGTGTGCGTGTATACACAGTGTGCAAAAACTGTGCAGGCTCTCCTTTCGATAAATGTGTTGGTGGGTTGAAGTCAGTAGGGAGTTTATATTGTTTTTACATCTCAGTGTTGTCTGTCTTGGTAATACTTTATACTGCTGTTAATTCTATAAGAAGTGGCATGCTACTTGCACCCGCCAAAGTGTCCATAGCCATTTTTATTTATTGCCTGTCATTTATGTTTAATTGTCTGAGTGTTGCCCTCTTTTCTGGCTATATTGTGAAAAATAAATGAAATTTGTGTGTGTGTGTGTGTTTTTTAATGAAACATAAAATTTACTGAGAATACACTTTAATTAACTTACTTTCACTTTTATCATAGCAAATTTTACAAAAAATAATTATATACAACTTTTACATGAGTAAAGTATTCTAACCATATAATATCCTAACCATTTTGTACAACTGAAATTGTATCTGTGCTGGAATAAATATTACACTGTGATTTATGTAGTTCACTGGAAAACACTGGGAGGAAGTAATCTTGATTGCTTCAGTTTAATATTTAGAGTATTCAAGTTAACCCCTCTTCTAGTGGGGCTGCCTGTCCTCCTTCAGCCTAAAGAGGGTGCTGTGGACTCAACGTTTAATGAGCAATCACAGACGTTTTCACCCCTATCTGCTGGCACTGCAGGCTGCTTACTTGATAGGGCTTCTGTTGAGTTGATCATGCAATTCACACTATTTCAAAAGGCTGGCTGCTGCTGTAGAGGGGCTGAGAATAGAATACTGTTTGTGGTAATAGCAGTTTGACATAGGGAAGTGAGGCAGTGTGAATGATTTTTTATTTGTCTATGCAACTATTTTTTTTCTACATTTTCCAATCTAAGTAGCAGCTGAAATTGCCAAAGGGATGTTGGATGGCATCTTCATGTACCTCAATAGGCCAAGTTGAACACAGTGTAATCATCTCAACTACAATGATTTGTGCCTCATATTATTGTATAATGCTGGACATTATGATACATACTGGTGAGACGTAAAGATGTTTTTTAAACTATTTTAACACTATCAACACAAAATAACAAGCAATACAGACACAGGAAGAGAGGCTGATCAGAATTTGTACAAAAAGATATGCACCTTTGTCGGGTTGTAGTTGTTTGTGTAGTTTTTATATTTGTAGTTTGTAGTTTCTGTTAGGCTCAAAATATGTTCAGTGATTGAAAAGAAAACATACAGTAAATGAAAGAAAATTGTGCTTGTGTGGTGGCATTTGTCACTGTAGTGCTGTTATTAAGGACAATCTTGAGAAGGATATCCTGTGACTGTCATCACTTCTTATGTCTTAATTTAATGTCTTGTATAATAAATCACTCCAACATTTAATCAACATGTACTTTCTACACAATGAGCAGAACAAATGTTCTGATACCGTCAATTAGATTTTTTTTTTAGTGTTTTTACTAAATAATAATTGGTAGCCCTTACAGTTTTTAAAAGTGCATCCATCATGCCCTGACTCTTTCATGACTTTGCAGTAAATGCACTGTGACGTTAACAAACAAAAAGGTGCAATGGTAGAGAGAATTTAACAGTAGGGCACAGTGATGAAGGCTGGTAGGTACATGCAGTTAACAAATTGTTAAGACGTAGGCTTGTGTTTTAAACACTAGGACACCTTTGAAGTGAGGTAGGTGTGTGAATGTGTGTCTGTGTGTGTGTTAAACAGCATGTCTCCTTCAAAGTG